>NC_041386.1:38755175-38773247 GCF_002162155.2 Triticum dicoccoides | reverse complement strand
CCGCCTAGGCCGAGAGTGCCGCCGCCTACGCTAAGAGTGCCTCCACATCCGCATTGAGCGCGGCCGCTTCCACCGAGAGGGCATCTGCGGCAGCCGATAGGGCAGCTGCAGCAGCCGAGACGGCTGTAGCTGCTGCTGCAACGGCGGCTGCAAACGCCGAGAGCGCTCGAGCTGCCGTCCGTGCCGCCGATGTCACCCTGTCCCGGGTCGAGGCCATCCACGCCAAGATCGAGGATGCACACACCAAGATATTTCAGAGCATCTCGGACTCCAGCATGCAACCCACGTCTGAAAAGGCTGTGGTGGCCATGGATCACCTGCTTCCTCATGAGGTCGCCGAGCGGGAGCCAGAGATGCAGGAGGCGGCGGAGATCGAGGAGCGCCGGGAGAAGGAGTTGCGCGTGGCCGAGGTCGAGGTAGAGAAGAGTCTGTCCATCGAGGAATCAGTGGTGGAGTACCAACACGAGATCTGGTGCAAACACTACTACGAGTACTACAACCTTGAGGGCGGCGCCGATGACGAGGATGAGGACGCGGTGGACTTCAGCACGGGGGACGCGGAGTCCACCAATAGCGGCATGTCGCCAGGACAAGTCAGTGACGTCTCATCTCACACTTGTGATGCATAGGCCAGCGCGGTGGCGGATTTGTTAAAATCATGCGTACTTAGGCTTTGTTTTTAATACTGGTCTTTTTTAAAAGCAATGTTTAGGTCAACTGGCTCCATTTAATTACTAAAATTGCTCGATTCAGTAAGTGTGGTCTGTCTGCTGTATGCTCTTTTATGTGCCCAAATTAGCAAACGATGTTAAATTATGCAATGACGTACCCGGGGAAATTTCCACCAAAATTTGAATTATCAAACTCATCACATGCGCGTAAAGCAGAAGAATCGTTTGCGATGCACACAATCGTTCAAAGTGAATGGTCTGGTGGCACCGCGCGCAAAGTTTCTTGATACGTCCATTTTGCATCATGCTTTTATATCGATATTTATTGCATTGTGGGCTGTTATTACACATTATGTCACAATACTTATGCCTATTCTCACTTATTTTACAATGTTTACACGAAGAGGGAGAATGCCGGCAGCTGGAATTCTGGGCTGGAAAAGGAGCAAATATTAGAGACCTATTCTGCATAACTCCAAAAATCCTGAAACTCCACGGGGGTCATTTCTAGAATCTATAAAAAATATTGGGCGAAGGAAGCACCAGAGGGGGGTCACCCACCATCCACGAGGGTGGGGGCGCGCCCTACCCCCTGGGCGCGGCCCCTGTCTCATGGGCCCCCTGGCAGGCCTTCGGTGCCCATCTTTGGCTATATGAAGTCTTTCGCCCTGGAAAAAATCATAAGCAAGCTTTCAGGATGAAACTTTGCTGCCATGAGGCGGAACCTTGGCGGAACCAATCTAGGGCTCCGACGGAGCTGTTTTGCCGAGGAAACATCCCTCCGAGAGGGGGAAATCATCACCATCGTCATCACCGTCGATCCTCTCATCGGAGGGGGTCAATCTCCATCAACATCTTCACCAGCACCATCTCATCTCAAACCCTAGTTCATCTCTTGTATCCAATCTTTGTCCCAAAATCTCAGATTGGTACCTATGGGGTGCTAGTAGTGTTGATTACTCCTTGTAGTTGATGCTAGTTGGTTTATTCGGTGGAAGATTATATGTTCAGATCCTTTATGCATATTAATGCCCCTCTGATTATGAACATGAATATGATTTGTGAGTAGTTACGTTTGTTCCTGAGGACATGGGAGAATTCTTGCTATAAGTAGTCATGTGAATTTGGTATTCATTTGATAT
Organism: Triticum dicoccoides; assembly: GCF_002162155.2. Taxonomy (NCBI): domain Eukaryota; kingdom Viridiplantae; phylum Streptophyta; class Magnoliopsida; order Poales; family Poaceae; genus Triticum; species Triticum dicoccoides. Next base: position 38,771,434 of record NC_041386.1, on the reverse strand, counting down.
TTTGATGAGATGTATGTTGTCTCTCCTCTAGCGGTGTCATGTGAACGTCGACTACATGACACTTCACCATTATTTGGGCCTAGGGGAAGGCATTGGGAAGTAATAAGTAGATGATGGGTTGCTAGAGTGACAGAAGCTTAAACCCTAGTTCATGTGTTGCTTCGTAAGGGGCTGATTTGGATCCATATGTTTCATACTATGGTTAGGTTTACCTTAATACTTCTTTTGTAGTTGCGAATGCTTGCAAGAGGGGTTAATCATAAGTGGGATGCTTGTCCAAGGAAGGTCGGTACCCAAGCACCAGTCCACCCACATATCAAATTATCAAAGTACCGAACGCGAATCATATGAGCGTGATGAAAACTAGCTTGATGATAATTCCCATGTGTCCTCGGGAGCGCTTTCCTTTATATAAGAGTTTGTCCAGGCTTGTCCTTTGCTACAAAAAGGATTGGGCCATCTTTCTGCACCTTATGTACTTTTATTACTTGTTACCCGTTACAAATCACCTGATCACGAAACTACCTGTTACCGATAATTTCAGTGCTTGCAGAGAATACCTTACTGAAAACTGCTTATCATTTCCTTCTGCTCCTTGTTGGCTTCAACACTCTTACTTATCCAAAGGACTATGATAGATCCCCTATACTTGTGGGTCATCAAGACTCTTTTCTGGCGCCGTTGCCGGGGAGTGAAGCGCCTTTGGTAGGTGGAATTTGGTAAGGAAATATTTATATAGTGTGCTGAAATTTACTGTCACTTGTTACTATGGAAAGTAATCCTTTGAGGGGCTTGTTTGGGGTATCTTCACCCTGACCAGTAGAGCAAAGAGTTGCTCCTCAACCTACTGAACCTACTGAAAATGTTTACTTTGAAATTCCTTCGGGAATGATAGAGAAACTGCTGGCTAATCCTTTTACAGGAGATGGAACATTGCATCCCGATTTGCACCTAATCTATGTGGATGAAGTTTGTGGATTATTTAAGCTTGCAGGTATGCCCGATGATGTTATAAAGAATAAGGTATTCCCTTTATCTTTGAAGGGAAAGGCATTGACATGGTTTAGGCTATGTGATGATATTGGATCATGGAACTACAAACGATTGAAATTGGAATTTCATCATAAGTTTTATCCTATGCATCTGGTTCAGCGTGATCGTAATTATGTATATATTTTTGGCCTCGCAAAGGATAAAGCATAGCCCAAGCTTGGGGGAGGCTTAAGTCAATGTTATATTCATGCCCCAATCATGATCTCTCAAGAGAAATTATTATTCAAAAAAATTATGCTCGGCTTTCTCTCAATTATCGCTGCATGCTCGATACTTCTTGTACTGGATCTTTTATGATGAAGACTATTCAATTCAAATGAGATTTATTGGAAAGAATTAGATGCAACTCTGAAGATTGGGAAATCGACGAAGGTAAGGAGTCAGGTATAACACCTAAGTTTGATTGTGTTAAATCTTTTATGGATAGCGATGCGTTTCATGAATTTAGCACTAAAATATGGACTTGACTCTGAGATAGTAGCTTATTTTTGTGAATCATTTGCTACACATGTTGATCTCCCTAAGGAGAGGTGGCCTAAATATCATCCTCCCATTGAAGTAAAAGTAGTTGAACCTATTAAAGTTGAAGAAAAGACTATCACTTATAATGTTGATCCTATTGTTCCTACCGCTTATATTGAGAAACCACCTTTCCCTGCTAGAATAAAGGATCATGCTAAAGCTTCAACTATGGTTCGTAAGAGTAATACTAGAACATCTACACCCTATGAGCAAACTAAAGTTGAACCTAGTATTTCTATGATTAAGGATCTCTTGGTCGATAATATTGACGGGCATGGTATTTACTTTTGTGATGAAGTTGCTAGAATTGCTAGACCCGATACTAAAAATAAACATAGACATGTTGTAAGCATGCCTGTTTTTTGTGTTAAAATAGGAGATCATTGCTATCATGGCTTATGTGGTATGGGTGCTAGTGCGAGTGCAATACCTCATTCTTTATATGAAGAAATTATGCATGATATTGCACCTACTGAGTTAAAAGGTATTGGTGTTACAATTAAGCTTGCCAATAGAGATACTATTTCACCGGTTGGGATTGTTAGAGATGTTGAAGTCTTGTGTGGGAAAGTTAAATATCCTCCTGATTTTCTTGTTCTTGGTTCCCCACAAGATGACTTTTGTCCCATTATATTTGGTAGACCCTTCTTGAATACTATTAATGCTAAGATAGACTGCAAAAAGGATATTTTTCTGTTTGATTAGGGGATATGTCTCATGTTTTTAATTTTGCTAAATTTCGTAGACAACCCCATGATAAAGAATTGCCTAGTAAAGATGAAATTATTGGTCTTGCTTCTATTGTCGTGCCTCCTAATGATCCTTTAGAACAATATTTGCTAGACCATGAAAATGATATGTTTATGAATGAAAGAAGGGAAATAGATGAAGTATTCTTTAAACATGGACATATTTTGAAACACAACTTTCCTGTCAAAATTCTAGGGGATCCTCCTCCACCCAAGGGTGATACCGTGTTTGATCTTAAACCATTGCCTGATACTCTTAAATATGCTTATCTTGATGAAAAGAAGATATATCCTGTTATTATTAGTGCTAACCTTTCAGAGCAAGAAGAAGAGAAATTTTTGAAAACTCTGAAGAAGCACCGTGCTGCTATTGGATATACTCTTGATGATCTTAAGGGCATTAGTCCCACTCTATGCCAACACAAAATAAAATTGGAAAAAGACGCTAAACCGGTTGTTGATCACCAACGATGGTTAAATCCTAAGATGAAAGAAGTGGTAAGAAAAGAAATACTAAAGCTTCTGGAGGAAGGTATATTTTATCCCATTGCTCATAGTCAGTGGGTAAGTCCTGTCCATTGTGTCCCTAAGAAGGGAGGTATTACTGTTGTTCCTAATGATAAAGATGAATTGATCCCACAAAGAATTGTTACAGGTTATAGAATGGTAATTGATTTCCGCAAATTAAATAAAGCTACTAAAAAGGATCATTACCCTTTACCTTTTATTGATCAAATGCTAGAAAGATTTTCTAAACATACACATTTTTGCTTTCTAGATGGTTATTTTGGTTTCTCTCAAATACCTGTGTGAAAAGAGGATCAAGAAAAGGCCACGTTTACTTGTCCTTTCGGTACCTTTGCTTATAGATGTGTGCATTTTGGTTTATGTAATGCACCTGCTACCTTTCAAAGATGTATGACTGCTATATTCTCTGACTTTTGTGAAAAGATTGTTGAGGTTTTCATGGATGATTTTTCTGTACATGGAACTTCTTTTGATGATTGCTTAAGCAACCTTGATCGAGTGTTGCAGAGATGTGAAGAAACTAATCTTGTCTTGAATTGGGAGAAGTGCTACTTTATGGTTAATGAAGGCATTGTCTTGTGACATAAAATTTCTAAAAGAGGTATTGAAGCTGATAAAGCTACAGTTGATGCTATTGAAATGATGCCGTGTCCAAAGGACATTAAAGGTATAAGAAGTTTCCTTGGTAATGCCGATTTAATAGGAGGTTCATTAAAGACTTCTCAAAAAAATACAAGCCTCTGACTAATCTCTTACAAAAAGATGTTCCTTTTGTCTTTGATGATGATTGTGTAGAAGCATTTCAAATACTTAAGAAAGCTTGGATTTCTGCACCTATTATTCAGCCTCCTGATTAGAATTTACCCTTTGAAATTATGTATGATCCTAGTGATTATGCTGTAGGGGTTGTTCTAGGACAAAGAGTTGATAAGAAATTAAATGTTATCCAATATGTGTGGCGACCCGACCCGAATGGATCGAGTGTCATCCCTAGATCAGTAATGCTAACACCACACAGTACATCGAAGGATTTATAGCAGAGTGGCAATCACACACTTATTACAGCGTTGTCTCAAAAGAGAACTTATTACAATAAAAATGGCTTAAGGCCATCTAGTGTCGATAACAGCGGAAGACTTGGAAGATAAATGGGTCCATCAACTCCAACGGCATCACTGAGTATAGAACCACGACCTAAAAACACCTTACTCGTCGTCTGAAAAGTCTGCAACATGAGAAGTTGCAGCCCGAAAACGGGCCAGCACATGGAATATGCTGGCAAAGTAACACATAGAGAGTAACGGAATGAAACAGCTATACTATATGCATATATGGCTGGTGGAAAGCTCTATGGTTACAGTTTTTGCGTAAAGCCAGTTTTTCCCTACTGCAAAGGAATAAATTTATTTAACTATCATGGTGGTTGTGAAACATTGAGAATGGTTGACAGCATTCTCAATCCCAATTAAGTGAACAATTAAAACCAAACAACATTAATTAGAAGTAACATGTTGAGATTCACATGATATTCAAGTACTAGATACTCAAGTTGTCCATAACCGGGGACACGGCTAATCATGATTAGTTTATACACTATGCAGAGGTTTGCGCACTTTTCCCCACATGACTCGATCGCCTCCGTTTGTTTTCTCGCACTACATGGTGTTTGAGAAACAGATGACCGAGACATAGTCTTTCAGAAGCGCTAGCACCTTACATGTGGGGTAGACCGTACCACCTACAACCCCTACATCTGCTAGTCCACCCCGTAAGAGTTCGCACAACTTAGTCAACTATGCCAGAGCCCATAGTAGCATGTGGCTGCACACGGAAGTTTCTAGCATGAATTATCTTATGATCCCTTTGAGCCTAGGTGGCGGTCCAAAATAAAACAGGCAAGTCCTGATAGACATCAGGTGCCTCAATCCACCCAGATGTGTGTTTAAGTTGCCACCTTAGATAAACCATTAATTAACAATACTCACATCTGTCATGGATATCACTCACCCAATCCACGTCTACTAGCATAGCATGGCATAATAAGCAAACGTAGAAGTAACTCCCAAAGGTTTCATAATAATACAGGTGATAGGTACTACCTCCTCTACTTCCCATCCCAAAGTTTAATTAGATCCTAATCATGCAATGTGAGAGGATTGATCTAATGCAATAAAACATGGGTTGTAGAAAAGGTATGATCAAAGTGTTACTTGCCTTGCTGATGATTCGCGAGACATAGGGATTCGAAGTAACAGGCGGCGCAATCCGGGTAATCTATCGCCGACAAACAACAAGCACACAATGAGTACCCGTCTAATGCACAGGTAAAACTCGAACAAGAGAACGAACCAGAAGGTTCAACTTAAGAACTCCGGTTGCAAAGAAAGAACAAACCGAACAAAGAAACGGAAAACAAATGGCGGAAGAAAACAACTCGGTTCTAGCAAGTTGAAACTAGATCAAATTTTACTGGGGCAAAAACTTGTTTAAGTTGATTAGACGGAACGGCGGTTTCAAAACGAAACTCCAGGTGCTTGAATCACCTGATTCCGATAAACGAGCGAGAAGATAAACTAGAACGAAGATCTAATCTGAGATCGCGATCGCGGAATAAATCGGACGAAAGAAAAGAGACGAACGGTTAAACGAACAGATGTTCGTTAACCTAGAAGAATCCGGTGATCACATTCGTTAGGACGAACGGTCCGGCGAACGGTCCAAAGTCAACTAAATCGGAAAAGAAAACGAATCCAATCTAGGGTTTCGGAAGAAAATTGAAACAAAAACCGATCTAGAAAACCGGAACGGTTTAGAGAAGAACCGGAAAGAAAACGAATCGGAAGAGAAGAAAAGAATCAGAACGATTAGAAGAAAACGATCCGAGGAAAAGAAGAGATGCGGCGCGGGGCTACCTCCGGTGAGGGGCTCCGGTGGCGGCGTTGGGAGGCGGCGGTGTGGGCGAGGTGCGGCGGCGGCGCTAGGGCACAAGGGTGGCGACGCGGGTGTGGGGTGCGGTGGAGGGCTTGGGGCTTGGGGCTTGGGGTTTGATTTGATGGGTTTAGAGGGGGGGTGTTGGGGTATTTATATTGGGGAGGGGAGGGGGTTTCTTGAGGTAGGGGACAAGAAATAGAGTAGGAAAAAGAGTCCTAGAAGAAAAAGGAAAACGGAACAAAGGAAAGAGGAGGGGCTAACCCTAGCCGGACTCGGCTAGAGCAAGAGGCGGCGGCGGCTGGCGCCTGCCTTGCCTGGCGCACGGCGCGCAGGGAGGCTGGGGCGGCGGCTGGCTGGGCCTTTGGCCCGGCTGGCCTGCGGGGTTTTTTTTTAAACGGTTTCGCGCGCAGAAAAACACAAAAAAGAAATCTAAACGGGCTCCAAAAATTCTAAAGTAAATTTTCCCCGACTCCTAAAAATGAGCCGAACAAAATGAACTTTACTCCGGACCTAAAATGCAATTTTTGAAAACACGCATTTTTTCCCTATCCAAATAAAACGCAAACAAAACTCCGGCAAAACCAAAATTGATCTATTTATTAAATCTTCGTTTTTCCTAAATTTGGGAAAGTCATATTATTCCCTCTCTCATATATTTTGACACCGGAAAAATTATTGAAGATGAAATAAATAAATCAAATGATCCTCTTTTCAAATTCGAGATAACCCTCAAATATGAAAATAACGAAATCTCCAATTCTCTCCGAAGGTCCTTGAGTTGCGTGAAATTTCTAGGATCGGGCAAAATGCAAGAAAATATGACATGCATGATGATCTAGTGTATAACATTCCAAATTGCAAATTTGGGATGTTACAATATGCTAGTAAAACTCTAGACGGTGCCTAGAGAAATTATGCTACGACTAAAAAGGAATTTTTAGCAGTTGTATTTGCTTGTGATAAGTTCAGACCTTATATTGTTTGATTCTAAAGTAACTGTTCACACCGATCATCCTGCTATTAAATATCTTATGGAAAAGAAAGATGCTAAACCTAGACTTATTAGATGGGTTCTCTTGCTACAAGAATTTGATATGAATATTATTGATAGAAAGGGAGCTGAGAACCCCGTTGCAGACAACTTATCTAGGTTAGAGAATGTTCTTGATGACCCACTACCTATTGATGATAGCTTTCCTGATGAACAATTAACTGTCATAAATGCTTCTCGTACTGCTCCATGGTATGCTAATTATGCTAATTACATTGTTGCTAAACTTATACCACCTAGTTTCACATACTAGCAAATGAAAAAGTTTTTCTATGATTTAATACATTACTTCTGGGATGACCCACACCTTTATAAAGAAGGAGTAGATGGTGTTATTAGACGTTGTGTACCTGAGCATGAACATGAACAGATCCTACGCAAGTGTCACTCCGAGGCTTATGGAGGACACCATGCTAGAGATAGAGCTGCACATAAGGTATTGCAATCCGGTTTTTATTGGCCTACTCTCTTCAAGGATGCCCGTAAGTTTGTCTCGTCTTGTGATGAATGCCAAAGAATTGGTAATATTATTAGACGTCAAGAAATGCCTATGAATTATTCACTTGTTATTGAACCATTTGATGTTTGGGGCTTTGATTATATGGGACCGTTTCCTTCCTCTAATGGGTATACACATATTTTAGTTGCTGTTGATTACGTTACTAAGTGGGTAGAGGCTATTCCAACTAGTAATGTTGATCATAACACCGCTATTAAGATGCTTAAAGAAGTTATTTTTCCGAGGTTTGGAGTCCCTGGATATTTAATGACTGATGGTGGTTCACATTTTATTCATGGTGCTTTTCATAAAATGCTTGCTAAGTATGATGTTAATCATAGAATTGCATCTCCATATCACCCACAGTCTAGTGGTCAAGTAGAACTAAGTAATAGAGAGCTTAAATTGATTTTGCAAAAGACTGTTAATAGATCTAGAAAGAATTGGTCTAAGAAACTTGATGATGCATTGTGGGCCTATAGAACTGCATATAAAAATCCTATGGGTATGTCTCTGTATAAAATGGTTTATGGAAAAGCATGTCACTTACCTCTCGAACTAGAACATAAGGCATATTGGGACATTAAAGAGCTCAATTATGATTTCAAACTTGCCAGTGAGAAGAGACTATTTGACATTAGCTCACTTGATGAGTGGAGAACCCAGGCCTATGAGAATGCCAAACTGTTTAAAGAAAAGGTTAATAGATGTCATGACAAAAGGATACAAAAACGTGAGTTTAATGTAGGTGATTATGTATTGTTATACAACTTTCGTTTAAGATTTTTTGCAGGCAAACTCCTCTCTAAATGGGAAGGTCCTTATGTTATCGAGGAGGTCTATCGTTCCGGTGCCATCAAAATCAACAACTTCGAAGGTACAAATCCAAGGGTGGTGAACGGTCAAATAATCAAACATTATATCTCAGGTGATCCTATAAATGTTGAAACTAATGTTGTTGAAACCATAACCTCGGAGGAGTATATAAGGGACACCTTCCAGAACGTTTCAGCCTCCGAAAAGGAAGAGGTATGTGGTACGGTAAGTAAACCGACTCCAAAACAGTTCTAATAGCAATTTTTCTCCGTTTTGGAATATTTAAGAAAATAGAAAAATAACAAGCAGTCCGGAAAGGACACGAGGCTTCCACGAGGGTGGAGGGCGCGCCCTACCCCCTAGGCGTGCCCCCTGCCTTGTGGGCACCTCGTGTGCCCTCCGAACTCCGTTTTCTTGCACGATACTTCTTTTGGTCAGTAAAAATTCATTATATAATCTCCCGAAGGTTTTGACCACCGTACCACGCAAATATCCTCTGTTTTTGTTTTGAGTTGTTTCTGCAGTAGATTTAGAGCAAGATCTCATCTCAAGACTCCGACGGAGAGAGCTATGTCTCACATCTCATTGCTGACCCAAAGACCTATGGGGACCTATCTCCTTGTGGTCGAACTACAGATGATGAGGAGGATGCTCATTTGAGGAGGATCAATGATTCAACTTCGGAGGAGGAGGATGTTCCTCTACCTCAACCTGGGTATATGCACGTGAAGTTCAATAAGTCTAGTCTCCCTAAGAGGGCTAAACTGTCTAACAACCGATCTATTCCTTCTCGTTTTCGGCTGAAAAGCAAAGGAGATTTATGTGACAAGATCTTAAAGCTGGAATCGGAGGTCGATGATTTAAAGGAGGAGATCGCTCTTCTCAATTACAATATGAAAAAGTTGAAGGCACAATTGTCATTATCATCACCATCTCCTTCACCTCCAAAGAAAGAGTCATAAACACATGGGTATGGGCACTCCCCTTGGCAACTGCCAAGCTTGGGGGAGTGCCCCGGTATCGTATCACCATCACACTTTTATCTTTACCGTTTTTCTTAGTTCGATCCTTTTGGTAATATCTTGATCTAGTAGAATAAAGTTTTAGTATGATTTAGTTTTGAGTTTTGCTTTATGATCCTTCTATGTAATCGAGTCTGTGAGCTATATATAATAAATATTAGTGTTGAGTCAAGGGCTTTGCCATCTTGCTATGATCTTGAGAAAAAAAGAAGGTGAGAGAAATAATAAAAAGAAATAAAGAGATCATATTGATCTTATGGAGAGTAATGACTTCACATATAAAGAGTATGATGAATAAAAGTTGTTGAGAGTTGACAAACATAGTTTTGGTCATCATTGCAATTAATAGGAAGTAATAAAGAAAGAGAGGTTTTCACATATAAATATACTATCTTGGACATCTTTTATGATTGTGAGCACTCATTAAAATATGACATGCTAAAAAGTTGATGTTGGACAAGGAAGACAACGTAATGGGTTATGTTTTATTACATCCGAAATAAATTATATTGTCATGTATCATCCAACATGTTGAGCTTGTCTTTCCCTCTCATGCTAGCCGAATTCTTTGCACCAAGTAGAGATACTACTTGTGCTTCCAAATATCCTCAAACCCAGTTTTGCCATGAGAGTCCACTATATCTACCAATGGATTGAGTAAGATCCTTCAAGTAAGTTGTCATTGTTGGAAGCAATAAAAATTGCTCTCTAAATATGTATGATTAATTAGTGTGGAGAAAATAAGCTTTACACGATCTTGTGATGTGGAAGAAATAAAAGCGACGGACTGCATAATAAAGGTCCATATCACCAGTGGCAATATAAAGTGACGTTCTTTCGCATTAAGATTTCGTGCATCCAACCTTAGAAACACATGACAACCTCTGCTTCCCTCTGCAAAGGTCCTATCTTCTATTCTTGTCTTATACTTTATATAAGAGTCATGGTGATCTTCACCTTTCCTTTTTACGTTTATCCTTTGGCAATCACTGTGTGTTGGAAAGATCCTGATATATATAGCTAATTGTATGTGAGTTTTCATGAACTATTATTGTTGGCATTACCCTTGAGGAAGAAGGTTGGGAGGCAAAACTATAAGCCCACATCTTTCTCTGTGTCTGATTAAAACTTCATACCCATAAGTATTGTGTGAGTGTTAGCAATTGTGAAAGACTAAGTGATAGTTGAGTATGTGGACTTGCTGAAAAGCTCTTATATTGACTCTTTCCTATGTTATGATAAATTGCAATTGCTCCAATGGCTGAGATTATAGTTTGTTAGTTTTCAATGAAGTTTCTGATTCATACTTGAAATTGTGAAAGAATTGTTACTTTAGCATAATAAATTATATGACAATATATATATGTTGTTGTTCTAAGAATGATCATGATGCCCTCATGTTCGTACTTTATTTTATCGACACCTCTATCTCTAAACATGTGGACATATTTTTCGATATCGGCTTCCGCTTGAGGACAAGCGTGGTCTAAGCTTGGGGGAGTTGATACATCCATCTTGCATCATGCTTTTATATCGATATTTATTGCATTATGGGTTGTTATTACACATTATGTCACAATACATATACCTATTCTATCTTATTTTACAAGATTTACATGAAGAGGAAGAATGCCGGCAGCTGGAACTCTGGGCTGGAAAAGGAGCAAATATTAGAGACTATTCTGCACAACTCCAAAAGTCGTGAAACTCCACGGGAGTCATTTTTAGAATATATAAAAAATATTGGGCGAAGGAAGCACCAGATGGAGGGCCCCCACCATCCATGAGGGTGGGGGCGCGCCCTACCCCCTTGGGCGCGGCCCCCTGTCTCATGGGCCCCCTGGCAGGCCTCCGGTGCCCATCTTTGGCTATATGAAGTCTTTTGCCCTGGAAAAAAATTGTAAGCAAGCTTTTGGGACCAAACTCTGCCGCCACAAGGCGGAACCAATCTAGGGCTCCGACAGAGCTGTTCTGCCGGGGAAACATCCCTCCGGTAGGGGGAAATCATCACCATCGTCATCACCGTCGATCCTCTCATCGGAGGGGGTCAATCTCCATCAACATCTTCACCAGCACCATCTCATCTCAAACCCTAGTTCATCTCTTGTATCCAATATTTGTCTCAAAACCTCAGATTGGTACCTGTGGGTTGCTAGTAGTGTTGATTACTCCTTGTAGTTGATGCTAGTTGGTTTATTCGGTGGAAGATTATATGTTCAGATCCTTTATGCATATTAATACCCCCTCCGATTATGAACATGAATATGATTTGCGAGTAGTTACGTTTGTTCCTGAGGACATGGGAGAAGTCTTGCTATAAGTAGTCATGTGAATTTGGTATCCGTTTGATATTTTGATGAAATGTATGTTGTCTCTCCTCTAGTGGTGTCATGTGAACGTCGACTACATGACACTTCACCATTATTTGGGACTAGGGGAAGGCATTGGGAAGTAATAAGTAGATGATGGGTTGCTAGAGTGACAGAAGCTTAAACCCTAGTTTATGTGTTGCTTCGTAAGGGCCTGATTTGGATCCATATGTTTCATGCTATGGTTAGATTTACCTTAATACTTCTTTTGTAGTTGCGGATGCTTGCAAGAGGGGTTAATCATAAGTGGGATGCTTGTCCAAGGAAGGGCAGTATCCAAGCACCGGTCCACCCACATATCAAATTATCAAAGTACCGAACGTGAATCATATGAGCGTGATGAAAACTAGCTTGACGATAATTCCCATGTGTCCTCGGGAGCGCTTTCCTTTATATAAGAGTTTGTCCAGACTTGTTCTTTGCTACAAAAAGGATTGGGACATCTTGCTGCACTTTATTTACTTTTATTACTTGTTACCCATTACAAATTACCTTATCACAAAACTATCAGTTACTGATAATTTTAGTGCTTGCAGAGAATACCTTACTGAAAACTGCTTATCATTTCCTTCTGCTCCTCATTGGGTTCGACACTCTTACTTATAGAAAGGACTACGATAGATCCCCTATACTTGTGGGTCATCATTTCCCTCCACATTTCCAAAATTTTGGCCTACCGCCAAAATATCTACCCCGACCCCCTTCCCCACCCCCTTTTCTCCCCAACCACAAGTCACATTCCCCCTGTTTCCTCCTTCCTTCCTTCCTTCCTTGCTAAGATATAGCCGCTTCCTCGCTCTCGCCGTCTCGCATCCTACTGTCGAGGTCGCCATGGTCTTCTTCAAAGACCTCTCTAGCGGTTCCTCCTCCGGTGATGACTCCTTCTCTACCCGGGCATGCATCTCTTCTCTCTCTCGGGCTATGACTTGGAATGAAGCATTTTTACCTGGCGGTCGATTTGAGTCATTTCTTCCTCTTGTAGCTCCCTAGGACCATCAGTGGCAACGAATGGAGTTGGGTGGTTGAAGATCTATCTGCTCGTTGTCACCATCAATCTCCATGCTTGAAGCTAGTTGCGTTTGATTCTGTGGACAGTGGGAGGAAGTTTCTGGCATGTGCAGAGAAGGTTAGACCCTCTTTCGTTGTTACAAATCATTTGTTAGATGTGATTCAGACACTGTCATGGTCCCAACCCATTCATACCACACCTTCAACCAAACGCATCCTAAGACAGTGTCACAGTTTGTACCTAGTATCTTATATTGTTGTCATCTCATCAGGTGCCATTAGACAATTATTTGGCACCGCTTCTGCAGTTTGTGCAGCCAACTTTGGTCCACACATACGAGCAGCCAAGAAATAAAATACTAAATCTTTATGGCACAAAGGAACTGGGCATCGGAGCAACTACGTGTTCCGGAGTCCGGGTCCCTAAATTTTTTTCCCGCTGCATCGGCTCGCCAGTGCAGGGCACCGATGCGAGATGTAGCAACAGTTGTCTTTACCTCGGTTTTGGCATACATAGTGGACGACCTTAGTGCTATTAGTTCTATGTTACTAAATTTGTGCATGTACACACCTGTTAGTATCAATTTGATGTCATCCAAACATTGTCGCTATGATGTTGCAGTTATATTTACCTTCCTCATAAAATGTTCAATTTGTTATTTATTGTACATGAGTAAGAACTTGTAGCATCATTGTAGTTAATTATAGCTTCTGATGTTCTAGAATTTGGTTGTTGTCTCAGTACCAATTATTTCATTTGCACATTGATCTTTTTGAGAAGATATGTCATAATTGACATGTTTCTTCAGTTTTTCAAAATAGGCATTGCTGATTTTCTATGTTGCTATAAACCCATTTCCCCTACAATTGTTACCGCTCTAGTTTTTAGATATTATAGGATGAACGTAAGTGTTCTTACTTGGAGTGGGTTGATCAAGAGTGGCCACAGTCTTTGAAGATGTGCCTAGCGAAGCTCTGGAGCATGTATGAGGAAGAGAACGGACATAGGCTTACAGAAACTATTTTCAACACTGAAGAATATTTGAAGATGCGGAATAAAAAGTTGAAGGTGGAGAATGAGCTCAGATTTTCTAAACCAGACTTTGCTAAGATGGTGTTGGCGAAGGAGGAGGCACTTTCCCAGTTGGCTCATGCAAAACAGGTTCTTACTGAACTGAAAGCAGAGGTAGATAAGACGAGCCGGGATGATCTCGATTAGGAAAATGAATATATTGTTCTTATGAAGTTGAACTAGCTATATGTTGTACTGTGTTGTTTTCATGTAGCTACCGTACTGTGATGTTATAATATATTTATGTGCCTGATATGAAATTGGCAAACAACTGTTCGATATGAAATGTGAATTTGTGTAATACTGGAATTATTAATTGTAAACTAATAAACCTGCTAAATGTGTCATGGACCTTTGCAAAGCAGTAAAAGCGCTTGCGATGGATAGCCCAATGCCACACAGTTTTCTTCATCAAATCGTGTGCGATATAGTTGATAAAAGCAAACAGTTAACCAAGGCAGACCGTGTGTGATAGTTACACCTTTCACACATGAGCCTACACATAAAACTGTGTGGGATATACGTACGAACGGAAACGTTTTCCCTGGATTAACTGTGTGGGATTTACATAATACGGAAACGTATTCCTTGGATTGACTGTGTGTGATATACATACGAACGGAAATGTTTTTTTGGGATCCACCGTGTGGGATGTACATACCTATGGAAATGATTTTCTCGGATTACCGTGTGGGATGTACATACCTATGGAAATGATTGGATTTCGATGCCTCGCCCAATCGCACACGGCCCAAGCCTGTGTCCCAGGAGGGCCTATCCCCGACGATTTCTGGGTCGCGTGGTAAGGACCCCCCCCCCTATCACCCACACTCACTTGGCGATGGTTCCAAATGCCATCGCGGAAAGGGGTTAAAAACTGTTTGTATAGCACCGACGCATACCAGTGTCATTCTTTATTTATATTGGTTTAATATATACTGTATCCCAACTTCTCCATGGTTCATACCCCCGATACTACCCATAGATTCATCAAAATAAGCAAACAACACATAGAAAACAAAATATGTCAAAAATAGAACAATGTGTAGCAATCTGGAAACTTCGAATACTTCTGTAGCTCCAATTTTTTTAAAAAAAATTAGGACAACCTAGGCAATTTGTATATCAATCTTGTGCAGAAAAATCAGGATTTTATCACGCTTCTGTGATTAATGAAAATTATTTTAATGGGTGCAAAAGTTTTTGTTTTTCAACAAGATCAAACCAATTATAACTGTAAGCCATCCCAAAGGTCTTAGTTGGCTCAAACACTAATTGAAACATCAAAACACAATTACTACAGAGGTAATAATGTGTATTTTCATAAAAATAGAATATAAAAATAACGGGTTGTCTCCCAACAAGCTCTCTTCTTTAAAGCCTTTTAGCTAGGCATTGAATATTTTAATGATGCTCACATGAAAGACAAGAATTGAAGCACATGGAGAGCAACATATAGCATGTGAAAACACATCTAAGTCTAACATACTTCCTATGCATAGGCATCTTATAGGCAAACAAATTATCAAGGCAAGCAAAAACTGGCATATGCAAGCAGAGGCGGAGCCACAGGGGGGGCGAGCGGGGGCCAGACCCCCCTATCGATCGGCCCCCCTCAACAATACTCAGCAGGGACTACGTTGGATTTGCAGGAGGATATGTTGCCTAGTTTGTTTATTCCTAATTATTATCTGGCCATTAGCAAACACGTTGGCCTGACCTCTACGTACGCAGTGTTAAATAGCCCAAACCCACAATTGTTAGCCCACAAACCACGTAATATAATCGGTTCGATGTGCTGGTCTGTGGGCCTCGAGAATACTTATCGATTGGACAAGTACACATCCTTTTGCCATCTGTTTGCGCAACTCCATCTCGATCGTTTTCGCAGCCGCCGCCGCCGCCGTGGCGGAGCTAGGGCTTAATCGAGCGGCAGACCACCACTCCATCAGCATCAGTGACGAGCTGACCGATGAAGGTGCAGCTTCCGCCCGCTGGTATGAGTCTACTACATCATGTACTCATTGAAAAACGTCTCTGCCTCTCACAGGTCACAACACGGCTTGTGGGTCTGCCTAATCTCAACCAAAGGTATGCTACATAGATATATTATTTTACATTTAGAGTATACAAACTACTTCCTTCGTTTTAAATTATTTTTCTTAGATTTTTCTACATACAAATGTATCTAGATATGTTTTATTATTAAATAAATCTGTATACAGATAAATTTAATGCAAATAATTTAGGACGGAGATTGTAATAGTTAGATTCAATTACAAATGATATACATGCTTTTGCTTTTATACTAACTAGAAGTCTAAAATTGCCTAAAGAATGAGAGGAAGAAGAGACCACCAATACCTAATAGTTGAAGCCATTTGTTTTAACCACCGGGTCTACTAATGAGAATGCAGAGCAGCATGTATATATTTTAGGAGTGAAATCACTACAAAGCTTGACGTTTGATGGTTTGATGGGCCTGTTGTTCATAGATATAATTTAAGCTAATAAAATGTAGCTATTTCAATATAATTGCAAGAAAAAATTGGCATCGTTTGTTTGACATCGACGCTATATTTAAGAATCGATACACTTTGGTCCTGCATTTCTTGCATGTGCATTGTTCTCTTCGCCCC
>NC_041386.1:38701093-38754717 GCF_002162155.2 Triticum dicoccoides | reverse complement strand
CTTGTATGCAAGGAAGAAGAAAAAACAATAGCAATCTCAACATAATGAGAGGTAGTTTAGGAACATGTAAATTTGTACAATCATATTTACCTCTCTCATAATAATTACATGTAGGATCATAATCAAATTCAACAATATAGCTATCACATAAAATATTCTCTACATGATCCACATGCATGCAAAGTTGACACTCTTCCAAAATAGTGGGATTATCATCAAATAAAGTTATGACTTCTCCAAACCCACTTTTAATATTATTGCAAACATATTCATCATAGGCTTAAATAAATTTTCAAGGTCATAAGAAGAATCACCCCAATCATGATCATTACAATAAGTAATGGACATAGAAAAATTTGCATCCCCAAGCTTAGGGATTTGCATATTATTAGCACAATTGACATTAACTTAATTTATAATGACATCATTGCAATCATGCTTTTCATTCAACGAGCTATCGTGAATCACTTCATAAATTTCATCGCAATTTTCAGATTCACGAATTTCAAGCAAAACTCCAGAAAGATAATCTAGTGTACTCAACTCACTAGCAATTGGTTCATCATAATTGGATCCTTTAAAAAGATTAGCAAGTGGATGAGGATCCATAAACTTTTTGGTTCCTGGTTTTCAATAAACACACAATTATACCAAGAGAACGAGCAAACAAACCAAATAAGACATAAAGGCCAACAAAAAGACGAACAAAGAAGGGCAAATATTTTTGTAATTCTCTGAAAAGTTTTAGAAGTGGGGGACAAGAAAACGAGAGGAAAATGGCCAATAAAGTAATGCAAGATATGAGAGTTTATGATGGGTACTTTGTAGGATTGATGTAGATCTCCCGGCAACGGCGCTAGAAATTCTTCCTGCTACTTCTTGAGCTTGCGTTGGTTTTTTCCTTGAAGAGGAAAGGGTGATGTAGCAAAGTAGAGATAAGTATTTCCCTCAGTTAACAACCAAGGTATCAATCCAGTAGGAGATACAAGCAAGTCTCCAATCTATGCACCTGCACAAACAATCAAACACTTGCACCCAACGCGATAATGGGGTTATCAATCCCTTCACGGTCACTTGCAAAGGTGAGATCTGATATATATATATATATATATATATATATAAAAGATTACTAAAACGTAAAACAAAGTAAAAGTAAATAAATTGCAACGAGATATTTTTGGGTTTTTTGGTTTATAGAATATATGATGGAAAATAGACCCGGGGGGCATATGTTTCACTAGAGGCTTCTCTCTTGAAGGAAAATAATACGGTGGGTGAACAAATACTACCGAGCAATTGATAGAAAAGCGCAAAGTTATGATGATATCCAAGGCAATGATTGTGAATATAGGCATCACATCTGTGTCAAGTAGACCGAAACGATTCTGCATCTACTACTATTACTCCACACATTGACCGCTGATACGTCTCCAACGTATCCATAATTTTTGATTGCTCCATGCTATATTATCTACTGTTTTGGACAATATTGGGCTTTATTTTCCACTTTTATATTATTTTTGGGACTAACCTATTAACCGGAGGCCCAGCCTAGAATTGCTGTTTTTTTGCCTATTTCAGTGTTTCAGATAAACGAAATATCAAACGGAGTCCAAACGGAATAAAATCTTTCGGAACGTGATTTTCTCACCGAACGTGATCGAGGAGACTTGGACCCTACTGCAAGGGATCAAAGAGGTGGTCACGAGGGTGGGGGCGCCCCCCCCCTAGGGCACGCCCCCTGCCTCGTGGGCCCCTCGGTGCTCCACCGACATACTCCTTCCTCCTATATATACACACGTACCCCCAAAAGATCAGAACAGGAGCCAAAAACCTAATTCCGCCGCCGCAACTTTCTGTATCCACGAGATCCCATCTTGGGGCCTGTTCCGGAGCTCCGCCGGAAGAGGGCCGTCATCACGGAGGGCTTCTACATCATCCTAGCCCCTCCGATGAAGTGTGAGTAGTTTACCTTAGACCTTCGGGTCCATAGTTAGTAGCTAGATGGCTTCTTCTCTCTTTTTGAATCTCAATACAAAGTTCTCCCCCTCTCTTGCGGAGATCTATTCAATGTAATCTTCTTTTTGCGGTGTGTTTGTTGAGATCGATGAATTGTGGGTTTATGATCAAGTCTATCTATGAATAATATTTGAATCTTCTCTGAATTCTTTTATGCATGATTGGTTATCTTTGCAAGTCTCTTCGAATTATCCGTTTGGTTTGGCCAACTAGATTGGTAGTTCTTGTCATGGGAGAAGTGCTTACCTTTGGGTTCGATCTTGCGGTGTCCTTACCCAGTGACAGAAGGGGCAGCAAGGCACGTATTGTATCGTTGCCATCAAGGATAACAAGATGGGGTTTATTTCATATTGCATGAATTTATCTCTCTACAACATGTCATCTTGCTTAAGGCGTTACTCTGTTTTTAACTTAATACTCTAGACGCATGCTGGATAGCGGTCGATGAGTGGAGTAATAGTAGTGGATGCAGAATCGTTTCGATCTACTTGTCATGGACGTGATGCCTATATACATGATCATGCCTAGATATTCTCATAATTATGCTCAATTCTATCAATTGCTCAACAGTAATTTGTTCACCCACCGTAGAATACTTATGCTCTTGAGAGAAACCACTAGTGAAACCTATGGCCCCCGAGTCTATTCTCATCATATCAATCTCCATCACTTTTATATTGTTTTGCTATTTACTTTGCTTTTACTTTTTACTTTGCATCTTTATATCAAAAATACCAAAAATATTCTATCTATCAGATCTCACTCTCGTAAGTGACCGTGAAGGGCTTGACAACCCCTAATCGCATTGGTTGCGAGTAGCTATCACTTTGTGCAGGTACGAGGGACTTGAGCATGGGCTCCTACTTGATTGATACCTTGGTTCTCAAAAACTGAGGGAAATACTCACGCTACTCCGCTGCATCATCCCTTCCTCTTCGGGGAAAACCGACGCAAGCTCAAGACGTAGCAAGAAGGATATCTGGCGCCGTTGCCAGGGAGTCTGCGCAAAAAGTCAATATACCAAGTACCCATCACAATCCCTATCTCTCGCATTATATTATTTGCCATTTGCCTCTCGTTTCCTCTCCCCCCAATTCACCCTTGCCATTTTATTCGCCCTCTCTCTCTATCCTCCCTCTCCATTTGCCTTTTTGTTTGCCCGTGTGTTAGATTGCTTGTCATCATGGCTAGTCTCATATCTTCTCCGTTGTCTCCCAAGAGTGAAGTTCTAAATTTTAAACAAAGGGAGGGAGAAAATCTAAAAGATGCTTGGTACAGGATTTGCAATGCTCAAAATACATCTACCAGGAAACAATCTACCTTAGTTATTCTCCGCAATTTTTATGTAGGTATTAATCCTTGGAATAGATATATCCTCGATACCATTACTGGAGGGAACTTCTTGGGTAGCCATACTTTTGATTCTTATAATGCTATGTTATATTTATTTGGCTCACCACCTCTTTTGGTTAATGGAACCATGTTAACTTTGGAGCATGTTATGCAAAGACTTGAAATTATTGAAAATAAAGTTGCTACTATTGAATCAATTGAAAATCTAGATAAAAAGATCCACAATCAAATCAGTCAATATGGATCTAAGGTAGGAATGACTTTGAAAAATATTAAGGAAAATGAACCCATAGTTAATGAGAAGATGAACTTAGATTCTACTAGAATTGATAAACTTGAGGGTATCATTACAAATTTTGGAACCACTTTTTCTTCCATAAATTATACTCCTAGTCCTCCTACTAAAATTGCCAAGCTCATGTATGTTCCTAAAAATAAGGGTGAATCATCTAGTAAGGAAACTGCTGATCTTAAATCTATAAGTATTCATCCCAATCTTTTTGCTATCATTAAAGAACCATTTATTACAAATGAATTTTTCGATCTTGTGCCTAAAAGTTTGATCATTAATAAAAATAAAGAAATTCCTAAAGATGGTAGATGCCTAATTGAAGAATTGCCTACCAAAGATGGCAATACCTAGATCTATCCTTGCTTTTTATGCCTAGCTAGGGGCGTTAAACGATAGCGCTTGTTGGGAGGCAAGCCAATTTTATTTTTATTCCTTGATTTTTGCTCCTGTTTAGTAATAAATAAATTATTTAGCCTCTGTTTTTGTTGTGTTTTTTGTGTTTAATAAGTGTTTGTGCCAAGTAGAACCGTTGGGAAGACTTGGGGAAAGTCTTGTTGAACTTGCTGTAAAAAACAGAAACTTTAGCGCTCACGAGAACTGCTTTAATTTTTATTTTAAGAGTGATATTTAGTTAATTCTTTTTGAAGATGATTAATAGATAAATTCCACACGTCAAGAAATTTATTTTAGAATTTTTGGGGTTCCAGATCTTGCGCTAGCTACAGATTACTACAGACTGTTCTGTTTTTGACAGATTCTGTTTTTCGTGTGTTGTTTGCTTATTTTGATGAATCTATGGCTAGTAAAATAGTTTATAATCCATAGAGAAGTTGGAATACAGTAGGTTTAACACCAATATAAATAAATAATGAGTTCATTACAGTACCTTGAAGTGGTCATTTGTTTTCTTTCGCTAACGGAGCTCATGAGTTTTCTATTTTGAGTTTTGTGTTGTGAAGTTTTCAAGTTTTGGGTGAATTCTTTTGATGGATCATGGAACAAGGAGTGGCAAGAGCCTAAGCTTGGGGATTCCATGGCACCCCCAAGATAATCCAAGGACACCAAAAAGTCAAAGCTTGGGGATGCTCCGGAAGGCATCCCCTCTTTCGTCCACTTCCATCGGTAATTTACTTGGAGCTATATTTTTATTCACCAACATGATATGTGTTTTGCTTGGAGCGTCTTGTATTATTTGTGTCTTTGTTTGTTAGTATGCCACAATCATCCTTGCTGTACACACCTTTTGAGAGAGCCATACATGAATTAAAATTTGATAGAATACTCTATGTGCTTAACTTATATCTTTTGAGCTAAGTAGTTTTGCTCTATGAGCTTCACTTATATCTTTTGAGCTAGATAATTCTGCTCTATGTGCTTCACTTATATCTTTTGAGCTAGATAATTTTGCTCCATGTGCTTCACTTATATCTTTTGAGCTAGATAATTTTGCTCTATGTGCTTCACTTAGATCTTTTAGAGCACGGTGGTGGATATGTTTTAAAGAAACTATTGATCTCTCATGCTTCACTTAAATTAATTTGAGAGTCTCTTAATAGCATGGTAATTTGCCTAATAACAATATGCTTGGTATTCAAGATTTGTGAAACTTTCTTTTGAGTGTGTTGAATACTAAGAAAAGATTGAAGCATGATAATTGTTTTGAGATATGGAGGTGATAATATTAAAGCCGTGCTAGTTGAGTAGTTGTGAATTTAAAGAATACTTGTGTTGAAGTTTGTGATTCCCATAGCATGCACGTATGGTGAACCGTTATGTGATGAAGTCGGAGCATGATTTATTTATTGATTGTCTTCCTTATGAGTGGCGGTCGGGGACGAGCGATGGTCTTTTCCTACCAATCTATCCCCCTAGGAGCATGCGCGTAATACTTTGCTTTGATAACTTCTAAATTTTTTGCAATAAGTATATGAGTTCTTTATGACTAATGTTGAGTCCATGGATTATACGCACTCCCACCCTTCCACCCTTTCTAGCCTCTCTAATACCGCGCAACTTTCACCGGTATCATACACCTACCATATACCTTCCTCAAAACAGCCACCATACCTACCTATTATGGCATTTCCATAGCCATTCCGAGATATATTGCCATGCAACTTTCCACCATCTAGTTCATCATGACACATCCATCATTGTCATATTGCTTAGCATGATCATGTAGTTGACATAGTATTTGTGGCAAAGCCACCGTTCATAATTCTTTCATACTTGTCACTCGTGATTCATTGCATATCCCGGTACACCGCCGGAGGCATTCATATAGAGTCATACTTTGTTTTAGTATCGAGTTGTAATCATTGAGTTGTAAATAAATAGAAGTGTGATGATCATCATTCAATAGAGCATTGTCCCAAAAAAAAGCAAGGCCAAAGAAAAAAAAAGGCCTAAAAAAATAAAAAATAAAAAAGGGGCAATGCTACTATCATTTTTCCACACTTGTGATTCAAAGTAGAACCATGTTATAGCAAGTCTCATATATTGTGCTTTAAAGTAGCACCATGTTCTTCATATAGAGAGTCTCATATGTTGTCACTTTCATATACTAGTGGGAATTTTACGTTATAGAACTTGGCTTGTATATTCCAATGATGGGCTTCCTCAAATTGCCGTAGGTCTTCGTGAGCAAGCAAGTTGGATGCACACCCACTAGTTTCTTTTGTTGAGCTTTCATACATTTATAGCTCTAGTGCATCCGTTGCATGGCAATCCCTACTCACTCACATTGATATCTATTGATGGGCATCTCCATAGCCCGTTGATACGCCTAGTCGATGTGAGACTATCTTCTTCTTTTTGTCTTCTCCACAACGACCATTCTATTCCACCTATAGTGCTATATCCATGGCTCACGCTCATGTATTGCGTGAAGATTGAAAAAGTTTTGAAAAAGTTAGAATATGAAACAATTGCTTGGCTTGTCATCGGGGTTGTGCATGATTTAAATACTTTGTGTGGGGAAGATGGAGCATAACCAGACTATATGATTTTGTAGGGATAACTTTCTTTGGCCATGTTATTTTGAGAAGACATAATTGCTTTGTTAGTATGCTTGAAGTATTATTATTTTCTATGTCAATATAAACTTTTATCTTGAATCTTTCTAATCTGAATATTCATACCATAATTAAGAAGATTTGCATTGACATTATGCCAAGTAGCACTCCGCATCAAATATTCTCTTTTTATCATTTACCTACTCGAGGACGAGCAGGAATTAAGCTTGGGGATGCCTGATACATCTCCAACGTATCTATAATTTTTGATTGCTCCCTGCTATATTATCTACTGTTTTGGACAATATTGGGCTTTATTTTCCACTTTTATATCATTTTTGGGACTAACCTATTAACCGGAGGCCCAGCCCAGAATTGCTGTTTTTTGCCTATTTCAGTGTTTCGGATAAACGGAATATCAAACGGAGTCCAAACGGAATAAATTCTTCGGGAACGTGATTTTCTCACCGAACATAATCCAGGAGACTTGGACCCTACTGCAAGGGATCAAAGAGGTGGTCACGAGGGTGGGGGGCGCCCTCCCCCCTAGGACGCGCCCCCTGCCTCGTGGGCCCCTCGGTGCTCCACTGACGTACTCCTTCCTCCTATATATACACACGTACCCCCAAAAGATCAGAGCAGGAGCCAAAAACCTAATTCCACCGCCGCAACTTTCTATATCCACGAGATCCCATCTTGGGGCCTGTTCCGGAGCTCCGCCGGAAGAGGGCCATCATCACGGAGGGATTCTACATCATCCTATCCCCTCCGATGAAGCGTGAGTAGTTTACCTCAGACCTTCGGGTCCATAGTTAGTAGCTAGATGGCTTCTTCTCTCTCTTTGAATCTCAATACAAAGTTCTCCCCCTCTCTTGTGGAGATCTATTCGATGTAATCTTCTTTTTGCGGTGTGTTTGTTGAGATCGATGAATTGTGGGTTTATGATCAAGTCTATCTATGAATAATATTTGAATCTTCTCTGAATTATTTTATGCATGATTGGTTATCTTTGCAAGTCTCTTCGAATTATCCGTTTGGTTTGGCCAACTAGATTGGTAGTTCTTGCCATGGGAGAAGTGCTTAGCTTTGGGTTCGATCTTGCGGTGTCCTTACCCAGTGACAGAAGGGGCAGCAAGGCACGTATTGTATCGTTGCCATCAAGGATAACAAGATGGGGTTTATTTCATATTGCATGAATTTATCTCTCTACATCATGTCATCTTGCTTAAGGCGTTACTCTGTTTTTAACTTAATACTCTAGATGCATGCTGGATAGCGGTCGATGAGTGGAGTAATAGTAGTAGATGCAGAATCGTTTCGATCTACTTGTCACGGACGTGATGCCTATATACATGATCATGCCTAGATATTCTCATAATTATGCTCAATTCTATCAATTGCTCAACAGTAATTTGTTCACCCATCGTAGAATACTTATGCTCTTGAGATAAGCCACTAGTGAAACCTATGGGCCCCGGGTCTATTCTCATCATATCAATCTCCATCACTTTTATATTGTTTTGCTATTTACTTTGCTTTTTCTTTTTACTTTGCATCTTTATATAAAAAATACCAAAAATATTCTATCTATCAGATCTCACTCTCGTAAGTGACCGTGAAGGGCTTGACAACCCCTAATCGCGTTGGTTGCGAGTAGCTATCGCTTTGTGCAGGTACGAGGGACTTGAGCATGGGCTCCTACTGGATTGATACCTTGGTTCTCAAAAACTGAGGGAAATACTTACGCTACTCTGCTGCATCATCCCTTCCTCTTCGGGGAAAACCAACGCAAGCTCAAGACGTAGCAACCGCTATCCAGCATGCATCTAGAGTATTAAGTTCATAAGAACGTAGTAACGCCTTAAGTAAGATGACATGATGTAGAGGGATAAACTCAAGTAATATGATGAAAACCCCATCTTTTTACCCTTGATGGCAACAATACAAATACGTGCCTCGCTATCCCTACTTTGTTACTGGGTGAGGACACCGCAAGATTGAACCCAAAACTAAGCACCTCTCCCATTGCAAGAAAAACCAATCTAGTTGGCCAAACCAAATCGATAATTTGAAGATAAATACAAAGATATCAAATCATGCATATAAGAATTCAGATAAGATCAAATAATATTCATAGATAATCTGATCATAAATCCACAATTTATCAGATCTCGAGAAACACACTGCAAAAGAATATTACATCGGATTGATCTCCAAGAACATCGATGAGAACATGGTAATGAGGATCAAAGAGAGAGAGAGAGAGAGAGAGAGAGAG
The DNA here is from genome assembly GCF_002162155.2 of Triticum dicoccoides. Classification (NCBI taxonomy): domain Eukaryota; kingdom Viridiplantae; phylum Streptophyta; class Magnoliopsida; order Poales; family Poaceae; genus Triticum; species Triticum dicoccoides. The sequence continues at coordinate 38,745,761 of NC_041386.1, read as the reverse complement.
AGGAAACCATCTAGAAACTAGCTATGGAACGGCAGATCTGTGGTAAACTACTCATGCTTCATCAGAAGGGCAATAGAGTTGATGTAGAAGTCCTCCGTGATCTAATCCCCCTCCGGCAGGGTGCCCAAAAGTATTTTGGTGGACGCTTCTAGTTGTTTGGGAATATTTCTGAATTTATAGGCCAAAGATTAGGGTTGGAGGACTCCCATGGGGCCCACAAGCCAGGGGCACGCCCTGATGGCTTGTGGAGCGCTCGGGACTCTTCTCACTTCCTCTCCAAGTCCTTTGTGTGTCTTCTAGTCGAAGAAAAGTAGTCGTAAAGTTTTATTCCGTTTGGACTCTGTTTGATATTCCTTTTCTGTAGAACTCAAAAACAAGGAAAAATAGAAACTGGCACTCGGCTCTGGGTTAATAAGTTAGTCCTAAAAATAATATAAAATAGCATATTAATGCATATTAAATATCCAAAACAAATAATATAATAGCATGGAACAATAAAAAATTATAGATACGTTGGAGACGTATCAGTGGGTCCCACTGGGACCCACTCACTTATCCTAGCCTCCCACTCCCTTCTTCCTCTAGAAAAAATCACTTGCTCGCTCAAACCCGTGTTCTTGTTCATTTCGCTACAAATTTGATCTCCTTGCTCGGAACTCCATTTCCAAAACTGTTTTGGGAGATTGTTCTTCGGTATGTGACTCCTCCAATGGTCCAATAGTTTTCATTCTAGTGCTTTACATATTGGAAATTTTTGGTGTTGTAGCGACCTTGTTCTTGAGCTTGCATGTCAAATTTATATGGTCTAAAGTAGTTTTGATGCATTATATAGCCTCTAGATGCTTGTGGGAGTAGTTGCTATCATTATTGTTGAGTTGGTTCACTTTTATTTTGAGTCACTAAAAAATTCAGAAATGTTTTAGAGGAAGAAAATGCTTACGAAAATATTCCAAGGTGGTTCCTCAGGTTCCGGACCCAGTCCGTGTAGTTGTTGCCATCGTCTTTCAGCTTGGTTTTCTCTAGGAACGCGTTGAAGTTGAGGACTACGTTGGCCATTTGATCTACAAGACATATTGTAAAAAATATTAGACTAAGTTCATGATAATTAAGTTCATCTAATCAAATTATTCAATGAACTCCCACTTAGATAGACATCCCTCCAGTAATCTAAGTATAACATGATCCGAGTTAACTAGGCCGTGTCCGATCATCACGTGAGACGGACTAGTCAACATCGGTGAACATCTTCATGTTGATCGTATCTACTATACGACTCATGCTCGACCTTTCGGTCTTCTGTGTTTCGAGGCCATGTCTGTACATGCTAGGCTCGTCAAGTCAACCTAAGTGTTTGCATGTGTAAATCTGTCTTACACCCATTGTATGTGAATGTTGGAATCTAACACCGGATCATCACGTGGTGCTTCGAAACAACGAACTGTCGCAATGGTGCACAGTTAGGGGGAACACTTTCTTGAAATTATTATGAGGGATCATCTTATTTACTACCGCCGTTCTAAGTAAACAAGATGCAAAAACATGATAAACATCACATGCAATCAAATAATAATAGTGACATGATATGGCCAATATCACATAGCTCCTTTGATCTCCATCTTGGGGCTCCATGATCATCTTGTCACCGGCATGACACCATGATCTCCATCATCGTGTCTCCATGAAGTTGCTCGCCAACTATTGTTGGGGAACGTAGCAGAAATTCAAAAAATTTCCTACGTAACACCAAGATCTATCTATGGAGAGACCAGCAACGAGTAGAAAGGAGAGTGCATCTACATACCCTTGTAGATCGCTAAGCGGAAGCGTTCAAGTGAACGGGGTTGATGGAGTCGTACTCGTCGTGATTCAGATCACCGATGATCCTAGTGCCGAACGGACGGCACCTCCGCGTTCAACACACGTACAGCTCGACGATGTCTCCCACGCCTTGATCCAGCAAGGAGAGAGGGATAGGTTGAGGAAGACTCCATCCAGCAGCAGCACAACGGCGTGGTGGTGATGGAGGAGCGTGGCAATCCTGCAGGGCTTCTCCAAGCACCTACGGGAGAGGAGGAGGTGTCACGGGAGGGAGGGAGGCGCCAAGGGCTCAGGTATGGATGCCCTCCCTCCCCTCCACTATATATAGGGGCAGGGGAGAGGGGGGAGGCGCAGCCTTGCCCCTTCCTCCAAGGAAGGGGTGCGGCTAAGAGGGGGGGAGGAGTCCATCCTCCCCAAGGCACCTCGGAGGTGCCTTCCCCCTTTAGGACTCTCCCCCTTTTCCTATATCTAGGCGCATGGGCCTCTAGGGGCTGGTGCCCTTGGCCCATGTAGGCCAAGGCGCACCCCCTACAGCCCATGTGGCCCCCCGGGGCAGGTGGCCCCACCCGGTGGGCCCCCGGGACCCTTTCGATGGTCCCGGTACAATACCGATGACCCCGAAACTTGTCCCGATGGCCGAAACAGGACTTCCTATATATAAATCTTTACCTCCGGACCATTCCGGAACTCCTCGTGACGTCCAGGATCTCATCCGGGACTCCGAACAACATTCGGTAACCACATACAAACTTCCTTTATAACCCTAGCGTCATCGAACCTTAAGTGTGTAGACCCTACGGGTTCGGGAGACATGCAGACATGACCGAGATGTTCTCCGGTCAATAACCAACAGCGGGATCTGGATACCCATGTTGGCTCCCACATGTTCCACGATGATCTCATCGGATGAACCACGATGTCAAGGACTCAATCGATCCCGTATACAATTCCCTTTGTCTAGCGGTATGGTACTTGCCCGAGATTCGATCGTCGGTATACCGATACCTTGTTCAATCTCGTTACCGGCAAGTCTCTTTACTCGTTCCGTAACACATCATCCCGTGATCAACCCCTTGGTCACATTGTGCACATTATGATGATGTCCTACCGAGTGGGCCCAGAGATACCTCTCCGTTTACACGGAGTGACAAAATCCCAATCTCGATTCGTGCCAACCCAACAGACACTTTCAGAGATACCCGTAGTGTACCTTTATAGCCACCCAGTTACGTTGTGACGTTTGGCACACCCAAAGCACTCCTACAGTATCCGGGAGTTGCACAATCTCATGGTCTAAGGAAATGATACTTGACATTAGAAAAGCTTTAGCATAAGAACTACATGATATTGTGCTAGGCTTAGGATTGGGTCTTGTCCATCACATCATTCTCCTAATGATGTGATCCCGTTATCAACGACATCCAATGTCCATGGTCAGGAAACCGTAACCATCTATTGATTAACGAGCTAGTCAACTAGAGGCTTACTAGGGACATGGTGTTGTCTATGTATCCACACATGTATCTAAGTTTCCTATCAATACAATTCTAGCATGGATAATAAACGATTATCATGAACAAGGAAATATAATAATAATCAATTTATTATTGCCTCTAGGGCATATTTCCAACAGTCTCCCACTTGCACTAGAGTCAATAATCTAGTTCACATCGATATGTGATTAACACTCAAGGTCACATCCCCATGTGACTAACACCCAAAGAGTTTACTAGAGTCAATAATGTAGTTCACATTTACCATGTGATTAACACTCGATGAGTTCTGGGTTTGATCATGTTATGCTTGTGAGAGAGGTTATAGTCAACGGGTCTGAACCTTTCAGATCCGTGTGTGCTTTACAAATCTCTATGTCATCTCCTAGATGCAGCTACCACGTTCTATTTGGAGATATTCCAAATAACTGTTCTACGTGGAGCTATTCTAAATTGTTGCTCCATTATACGTATCTGGTATCTCTACTCAGAGCTATCCGGATAGGTGTTAAGCTTGCATCGACGTAACCCTTTACGACGAACCCCTTTACCACCTCCATAATCGAGAAAATTCCTTAGTCCACTAGTTACTAAGGATAACTTTGACCGCTGTCCCGTGATCCATTCTTGGATCACTCTTGTACCCCTTGACTGACTCATGGTAAAGCACACTTCAGGTGCGGTACACAGCATAGCATACTGTAGAGCCTATGTCTTAAGCATAGGGGACGACCTTCGTTCCTTTCTCTCTATTCTGCCATGGTCGAGCTTTAAGTCTTAACTTCATACCTTACAACTCAGGCAAGAACTCCTTCTTTGACTGATCCATCTTGAACACCTTCAAGATCACGTCAAGGCATGTGCTCATTTGAAAGTACTATTAAGCGTTTTGATCTATCCTTATAGATCTTGATGCTCAATGTTCAAGTAGCTTAATCCAGGTTTTCCATTGAAAACACTTTCCAAATAACCCTATATGCTTTCCAGAAATTCTACGTCATTTCTGATCATTAATATGTCAACAACATATACTCATCAGAAATTCTATAGTGCTCCCACTCACTTCTTTGGAAATACAAGTTTCTCATAAACTTTGTATACACCCAAAATCTTTGATCATCATCAAAGCATACATTGCAACTCCGAGATGCTCACTCCAGTCCTCAGAAGGATTGCTAGAGCTTTGCATACTTATTAGCATATTTCAGGATAGACAAAACCTTCCGGTTGTATCACATACAACATTTCCTCAAGAATCGTCGAGGAAACAATGTGTTGACATCCTATCTGCAAGATTTCATAAATAATGCAGTAATTGCTAATATAATTCCAACAGACTCTTAGCATCGCTACGAGTGAGAAAGTCTCATCGTAGTCAACTCCTTGAACTTGTCGAAAAACATCTTAACGACAAGTCGAGCTTTCTCAATGGTGACACTTACCATCATTGTCTGTCTTCCTTTCAAAATCCATATGTACCTAACAGCCTTACGACCATCAAGTAGTTCTTCCAAAGTCTACACTTTGTTTTCATATATGGATCCTCTCTCGGATTACATGGCCTCGAGCCATTTATCGGAATCCGGGCCCACCATCGCTTCTCCATAGCTCGTAGGTTCATTGTTGTCTAGCAACATGACTTCCAAGACAGGATTACGTACCACTCTGAAGTAGTACGCATCCTTGTCATCCCACGAGGTTTGGTAGTGACTCGATCCGAAGTTTCATGATCACTATCATAAGCTTCCACTTCAGTTGGTGTACGTGCCACAGGAACAACTTCCTGTGCCTTGCTACACACTTGTTGAAGTGACGGTTCAATAACCTCATCAAGTCTCCACCATCCTCCCACTCAATTCTTTCGAGAGAAACCTTTCCTCGAAAAAGGACCCGATTCAAGAAACAATCCCTATTGCTTTCGGATCTGAATTAGGAGGTATACCCAACTGTTTTGGGTGTCCTATGAAGATGCATTTTATCTGCTTTGGGTTCGAGCTTATCAACCTGAAACCTTTTCACATAAGCATCGCAGCCCCAAACTTCTAAGAAATGACAGCTTAGGTTTCTCTAAACCATAATTCATACGGTGTCATCTCAACGGAATTACGTGGTGCCCTATTTAAAGTGAATGTGGTTGTCTCTAATGCCTAGCCCATAAACTATAGTGGTACTTCGATAAGAGACATCATGGTATGCATCATATCCAATAGGGTGCAACTATGATGTTCGGACACACCATCACACTATGGTGTTCCAGGCTGTATCAGTTGTGAAACAATTTCCACAATGTCTTAATTCTGTGCCAAACTCGTGATTCAGATATTCATCTCTATGATCATAGCATAGATCTTTTATCCTCTTGTCACGACGATCTTTCAACTTCACACTGAAATTACTTGAACCTTTCAATAATTCAGACTCGTGATTCATCAAGTAAATATACTCAACATCTACTCGAATCATCTGTGAAGTAAGAACATAACGATATTCACTGCATGCCTCAGCACTCATTGGACTGCACACATCAAAATGTGTTACTTCCAACAAGTTGCTATCTTGTTCCATCTTACTGAAAACGAGGCTTTTCAATCATCTTGCCCATGTGGTATGATTTGCATGTCCCAAGTGATTCAAAATCAAGTGAGTCAAAACGGTCCATTTGCATGGAGTTTCTTCATGCATATACACCAATAGACATGGTTCACATGTCTCAAACTTTTCAAAAATGAGTGAGTCCAAAGATCCATCAACATGGAGCTTCTTCATGCGTTTTAAACCAATATGACTTACGTGGTAGTGCCACAAGTAGGTGGTACTATCATTACTATCTTTTGGCATGAACATGTGTATCACTACGATCGAGATTTAATAAACCATTCATTTTAGGTGTAAGACCATTGAAGGTATTATTCAAATAAACAGAGTAACCATTATTCTCCTTAAATGAATAACCGTATTGCGATAGACGTAATCCAATCATGTATATGCTCAACGCAAACACCAAATAACAATTATTTAGGTTTAACACCAATCTCTTTGGTAGAGGGAGCGTGCGATGCTTGATCATATCAAGCTTGGAAAAACTTCCAACACATATCGTCAGCTCACCTTTAGCTAGTCTCCGTTTATTCCGTAGCCTTTTGTTTCGAGTTACTACCACTTAGCAACCGAACCGGTATCTAATACCCTGGTGCTACTAGGAGTACTAGCAAAGTACACATTAACATAATGTATATCCAATATACTTCTATCGACCTTGCCAGCCTTCTTATCTACCAAGTATCTAGGGTAATTCTGCTCTAGTGGTTGTTCCCCTTATTACAGAAGCACTTAGTCTCGGGTTTGGGTTTTACCTTGGGTTTCTTCACTAGAGCAGCAGCTGATTTGCCGTTTCATGAAGTATCCCTTCTTGCCCTTGCCCTTCTTGAAACTAGTGGTTTCACCAACCATCAACAATTGATGCTCCTTCTTGATTTCTACTTTCGCGGTGTCAAACATCGCGAATACCTCAAGGATCATCATATCTATCCCTGATATGTTATAGTTCATCACGAAGCTCTAACATCTTGGTGGCAATGACTTTGGAGAACCATCACTGTCTTATCTGGAAGATCAACTCCCACTCGATTCAAATGATTGTTGTACTCAGACAATCTGAGCACAAGCTCAACAATTGAGCTTTTCTCCTTAGTTTGCAGGTTAAGAAAGTCATCGGAGGTCTTATACCTCTTGACATGGGCACGAGCCTGAAATCCCAATTTCAGCCCTCAAAACATCTCATATGTTTCGCGATGTTTCAAAAAACGTCTTTGGTGCCTCAACTCTAAACCGTTTAACTGAACTATCACGTAGTTATCAAAACGTGTATGTCAGATGTTCGCAACAACCACAGACAACGTTCGAGGTTCAGCACACTGAGCGGTGCATTAAGGACATAAGCCTTCTATGAAGCAATGAGGACAATCCTCAGTTTACGGACCTAGTCCGCATAATTGCTACTATCAACTTTCAACTAATTTTTCTCTAGGAACATATCTAAACAATAGAACTATAGCGTGAGCTACGACATAATTTGCAAAAACCTTTTGACTATGTTCAGGATAATTAAGTTCATCTTATGAACTCCCACTCAGATAGACATCCCTCTAGTCATCTAAGTGATTACATGATCCGAGTCAAACTAGGCCGTGTCCGATCATCACGTGAGACGGACTAGTCATCATCGGTGAACATCTTCATGTTGATCGTATCTTCTATACGACTCATGTTCGACCTTTCGGTCTCCGTGTTCCGAGGCCATGTCTGTACATGCTAGGCTCGTCAAGTTAACCCTAAGTGTTTCGCGTGTGTAAATCTGTCTTACACCCGTTGTATGTGAACGTTAGACTCTAACACCCGATCATCACGTGGTGCTTCGAAACACGAACTGTCGCAACGGTGCACAGTTAGGGGAGAACACTTCTTGAAATTGTTGTAAGGAATCATCTTATTTACTACCGTCGTTCTAAGCAAATAAGATGTATAAACATGATAAACATCACATGCAATCAAATAGTGACATGATATGGCCATCATCACTTTGCTCCTTTTGATCTCCATCTTCGGGGCTCCATGATCATCATCGTCACCGGCATGACACCATGATCTCCATCATCATGATCTCCATCATCGTGTCTTCATGAAGTTGCCTCGCCAACTATTACTTCTACTACTATGGCTAACGGTTAGCAATAAAGTAAAGTAATTACATGACGTTTAAGTTGACACGCAGGTCACAAATAAATAAAGACAACTCCTATGGCTCCTGCCGGTTGTCATACTCATCGACATGCAAGTCGTGATTCCTATTACAAGAACATGATCAATCTCATACATCACATATATCATTCATCACATCCTCTTGGCCATATCACATCACATAGCATACCCTGCAAAAACAAGTTAGACGTCCTCTAATTGTTGTTTGCATGTTTTACGTGGCTGCTATGGGTTTATAGCAAGAACGTTTCTTACCTACGCATGAACCACAACGTGATATGCCAATTTCTATTTACCCTTCATAAGGACCCCTTTCATCAAATCCGATCCGACTAAAGTGGGAGAGACAGACACCCGCCAGCCACCTTATGCAACTAGTGCATGTTTGTCGGTGGAACCGGTCTCACGTAAGCGTACGTGTAAGGTTGGTCCGGGCCGCTTCATCCCACGATGCCGCCGAATCAAGATAAGACTAGTAACGGCAAGCATATTGAACAATATCGACGCCCACAACTACTTTGTGTTCTACTCGTGCAAAGAATCTACGCAACAGACCTAGCTCATGATGCAACTGTTGGGGAACGTAGCAGAAATTCAAAAATTTTCCTACGTAACACCAAGATCTATCTATGGAGAGACCAGCAACGAGTAGAAAGGAGAGTGCATCTACATACCCTTGTAGATCGCTAAGCGGAAGCGTTCAAGTGAACGGGGTTGATGGAGTCGTACTCGTCGTGATTCAGATCACCGATGATCCTAGTGCCGAACGGACGGCACCTCCGCGTTCAACACACGTACAGCTCGACGATGTCTCCCACGCCTTGATCCAGCAAGGAGAGAGGGATAGGTTGAGGAAGACTCCATCCAGCAGCAGCACAACGGCGTGGTGGTGATGGAGGAGCGTGGCAATCCTGCAGGGCTTCTCCAAGCACCTACGGGAGAGGAGGAGGTGTCACGGGAGGGAGGGAGGCGCCAAGGGCTCAGGTATGGATGCCCTCCCTCCCCTCCACTATATATAGGGTCAGGGGGGAGGGGGGAGGCGCAGCCTTGCCCCTTCCTCCAAGGAAGGGGTGCGGCTAAGAGGGGGGGAGGAGTCCATCCTCCCCAAGGCACCTCGGAGGTGCCTTCCCCCTTTAGGACTCTCCCCCTTTTCCTATATCTAGGCGCATGGGCCTCTAGGGGCTGGTGCCCTTGGCCCATGTAGGCCAAGGCGCACCCCCTACAGCCCATGTGGCCCCCCGGGGCAGGTGGCCCCACCCGGTGGGCCCCCGGGACCCTTCCGGTGGTCCCGGTACAATACCGATGACCCCGAAACTTGTCCCGATGGCCGAAACAGGACTTCCTATATATAAATCTTTACCTCCGGACCATTCCGGAACTCCTTGTGACGTCCGGGATCTCATCCGGGACTCCGAACAACATTCGGTAACCACATACAAACTTCCTTTATAACCCTAGCGTCATCGAACCTTAAGTGTGTAGACCCTACGGGTTCGGGAGACATGCAGACATGACCGAGATGTTCTCCGGTCAATAACCAACAACGGGATCTGGATACCCATGTTGGCTCCCACATGTTCCACGATGATCTCATCGGATGAACCACGATGTCAAGGACTCAATCGATCCCGTATACAATTCCCTTTGTCTAGCGGTATGGTACTTGCCCGAGATTCGATCGTCGGTATACCGATACCTTGTTCAATCTCGTTACCGGCAAGTCTCTTTACTCGTTCCGTAACACATCATCCCATGATCAACCCCTTGGTCACATTGTGCACATTATGATGATGTCCTACCGAGTGGGCCCAGAGATACCTCTCCGTTTACACGGAGTGACAAAATCCCAATCTCGATTCGTGCCAACCCAACAGACACTTTCAGAGATACCCGTAGTGTACCTTTATAGCCACCTAGTTACGTTGTGACGTTTGGCACACCCAAAGCACTCCTACGGTATCCGGGAGTTGCACAATCTCATGGTCTAAGGAAATGATACTTGACATTAGAAAAGCTTTAGCATACGAACTACATGATCTTGTGCTAGGCTTAGGATTGGGTCTTGTCCATCACATCATTCTCCTAATGATGTGATCTCGTTATCAACGACATCCAATGTCCATGGTCAGGAAACCGTAACCATCTATTGATTAACGAGCTAGTCAACTAGAGGCTTACTAGGGACATGGTGTTGTCTATGTATCCACACATGTATCTGAGTTTCCTATCAATACAATTCTAGCATGGATAATAAACGATTATCATGAACAAGGAAATATAATAATAATCAATTTATTATTGCCTCTAGGGCATATTTCCAACAACTATTACTTCTACTACTATGGCTAACGCGTTTAGCAATAAAGTAAAGTAATTTACATGGCGTTTCTCAATGACACGCAGGTCATACAAAAAATATAGACAACTCCTATGGCTCCTGCTGGTTGTCATACTCATCGACATGCAAGTCGTGATTCCTATTACAATAGCATGAACATCTCATACATCACATATATATCATTCATCATTCATCACAACTTTGGCCATATCATATCACAAAGCACTTGCTGCAAAAACAAGTTAGACGTCCTCTAATTGTTGTTGCAAGTTTTACGTGGATGAAGTAGGGTTCTAGCAAGAACGTTTTCTTACCTACGTGAAAGCCACAACGTGATTTGTCAATCTTCTATTTACCCTTCATAAGGACCCTTTTCATCGAATCCGCTCCAACTAAAGTGGGAGAGACAGACACCTGCCAGCCACCTTATGCAACTAGTGCATGTTAGTCAGTGGAACCGGTCTCACGTAAGCGTACGTGTAAGGTTGGTCCGGGCCGCTTCATCCCACAATACCGTTGAAGCAAGATAAGAATAGTAGCGGCAAGAAAGTTGACAACATCTACAGCCACAACAAATTGTGTTCTACTCGTGCAAAAAGAACTACGCATAGACCTAGCTCATGATGCCACTGTTGGGGAACGTTGCAGAAAACAAAAAATGGTTTCACCAAGATCCATCTAGGAGTTCATCTAGCAACGAGTGATTGGATTGCATCTACATACCTTTGTAGATCACGTGCAGAAGCGTTCAAAGAACGGGGATGAGGAAGGCGTACTCGACGTGATCCAAATCACCGAAGATCCTAGCGCCGAACGGACGGCACCTCTGCGTTCAACACACGTATGGTCAGCGTAACGTCTCCTTGTTCTTGATCCAGCAAGGGGAAGGAGAGGTTGAGGGAGATGGCTCCAGCAGCAGCACAATGGCGTGGTGGTGGTGGAGCTGCAGTACTCCGGCAGGGCTTCGCCAAGCACTATGGAGGAGGAGGATGTGTTGGAGAGGGAGAGGGAGGCACCAAAGGCGTGGTCTGAGAGGCCCTCCTTCCCCCACTATATACAGGGAGTCCAAGGGGGGGGCACCGGCCCTAGGAGATCCAATCTCCTAGGGGGGTGCGGCCAAGGGAGGAATCCCTCCTCCCCAAGGCACCTAGGAGGTGCCTTCCCCCTTTGGGACTCTTCCCTTCCTTGAACCCTAGGCACATGGGCCTCTTGGGGCTGGTGCCCTTGGACCATATAGGCCAAGGCGCACCCCCTACAGCCCATGTGGCCCCCGGGGGCAGGTGGCCCCACCCGGTGGACCCCCGGGACCCTTCCGGTGGTCCCGGTACAATACCGGTGACCCCAAAACTTGTCCCGATGCCCGAAACAGCACTTCCTATATATAATTCTTTACCTCCGGACCATTGCGGAACTCCTCGTGACGTCCGGGATCTCATCCGGGACTCCGAACAACATTCGGGTTACTGCATATACATATCCCTACAACCCTAGCGTCACCGAACCTTAAGTGTGTAGACCCTACGGGTTCGGGAGACATGTAGACATGACCGAGACGACTCTCCGGTCAATAACCAACAGCGGGATCTGGATACCCATGTTGGCTCCCACATGCTCCTCGATGATCTCATCGGATGAACCACGATGTCGAGGATTCAAGTAACCCCGTATAAAATTCCCTTTGTCAATCGGTATGTTACTTGCCCGAGATCCGATCGTCGGTATCCCAATACCTCGTTCAATCTCGTTACCGGCAAGTCACTTTACTCGTACCGTAATGCATGATCCCATGACCAGACACTTGGTCACTTTGAGCTCATTATGATGATGCATTACCGAGTGGGCCCAGTGATACTTCTCCGTCATACGGAGTGACAAATCCCAGTCTTGATCCGTGTCAACCCAACAGACACTTTCGGAGATGCCCGTAGTATACCTTTATAGTCACCCAGTTACGTTGTGACGTTTGGTACACCCAAAGCACTCCTACGGTATCCGGGAGTTACACGATCTCATGGTCTAAGGAAAGGATACTTGACATTGGAAAACCCTAGCAAACGAACTATACGATCTTGTGCTATGTTTAGGATTGGGTCTTGTCCATCACATCATTCTCCTAATGATGTGATCTCGTTATTAATGACATCCAATGTCCATAGTCAGGAAACCATGACTATCTGTTGATCAACGAGCTAGTCAACTAGAGGCTTACTAGGGACATGTTGGTGTCTATTATTCACACATGTATTACGATTTCCGGATAACACAATTATAGCATGAATAAAGACAATTATCATGAACAAGGAAATATAATAATAATGCTTTTATTATTGCCTCTAGGGCATATTTCTAGCAGCCACCAGTTCCTTGAGAGGGACGACCCTACGCTCAGATACAGGCTAATCTTTAACAGACATTGTGTCTTCCGTATTACTTTGCCTGCTCCCTCCTTTTATAATTTCCAGGAAAAACTGTAGACACTTCATACTTGAGGAGGAGATCGAGGAGTATGAGAGGGCGGTAGAGACCGCCTGCCTTGAGGAGGCAGCACGCCAAGCGGTGGCAGCTGCATATCAGTACAACCCAAACTTTGATTACGGGTATTACTCTGGCTACGAGGACCGTAGACCTAGGCCAAAAGCCTAAGATTGGGGGAGTACATATTTCTCAACGACATTACATTCATGTACCACACATTTCATTCAAGTTGTCGGTGCTCATCCTTTTTCATTGTATATCTGTGTTAGCTTTATTTTCACTTTCTTCTTGTGTGTTTGAAAAACTTTGAAAATCCAAAAATATTTCTCGTTTCTTTCCAGTTTTCCTTTCTTATTTAAGTAGTTTGTAGTATTAAAAGAAAACCCAAAAATATTTCTCGTTCTTCTTTCACTTGTTGGGAGCTTTCCTGTGTAAATAGTTTTTCTTGTTTTCATTTTTCTTTAATTTGCTTTCCTTGAGAAAAATAAAAACTCCAAAAATATTTCAGTGTGCTTCTCTGAATTTCTTTTCTTTCCTTTGGGTTGAGGAGAAGACCAAGATGAACATGTTGAGTGGCTCTCATATGCATTATTGTTGATCTAACAAAGAGCCCAATTACCTTGTCTTCTCCCCTGAATAAAATGTTTACAGATTCTAGCTTAGTCCACGACACACTTGCACTATTATTTTCATATCATTCGGTCGTGCAAGTGAAAGGCGATAATGATGATGATTCGATGAAGTGATTGAGGTGAAGAAAAGCTGGTATGAACTCATCTTGTTTTTGTTTTTGTAAATATGTTTAGCTCATCGCTCTTGATTCAGTATTATTATGAGTAAACATATTTGTGATGACAATTAGAGATTATGGTTTCTCATGCCATGCTTAATTACCTAGGAGTGGATAATGATTTATCTTGAGTGCCAACATGCATTAAAATGGTTATTATGTAGTATGATAATATGGTATCCTCCTCTGGATGTTTCGAGTGGGTTGACTTGGCACATGTTCACGCATGTAGTTGATTCGAAACCAACATAGCCTCCACGATATTTATCTTCATGGTGTTCGATATCCTACTCATGCTCGTATTCAACGTTAATTATTCTCAATGCATGTTTATGACTGTTTTCGCTCCCTCACTGGTCGCTTCTCAATCTATTTGCTAGCCATCGCTTGTACTAAGCGAGAATACTGCTTGTGCATCCACATCCTTAAACCCAAAGTTGTTCCTGATGAGTCCACTATATCTACCTGTTGGGGAATGTAGTAATTTCAAAAAAATTCCTACGCACACGCAAGATCATGGTGATGCATAGCAACGAGAGGGAAGAGTGTCGTCCACGTACTCTCGTAGACCATTAAGCGGAAGCGTTATAACAACGCGGTTGATGTAGTCGTACGTCTTCATGATCGACCGATCCTCGGCACCGAACGTACGGCACCTCCGCGTTCAGCACACGTTCAGCTCGGTGGCGTTCCGCGAACTCACGATCCAGTAGAGCTCGAGGGAGAGTTCGTCAGCACGACGGCGCGGTGATGATGTTGATGAAGCTACCGTTGCAGGGCTTCGCCTAAGCACCGCTATGATATAACCGAGGTGGATTATGGTGGAGGGGGGCACCGCACACGGCTAAGAGATCAACAGATCAATTGTTGTGTCTTTGGGGTGCCCCCTACCCCCGTATATAAAGGGGGAGGAGGAGAGGGCCGGCCAAGGGAGAGGCGTGCCCAAGGGGGGCCAATCCTACTCCAAGTAGGTTTGCCTCCTCTCTTTCCTATTCCAAGAAGGAGAAGGGGGAAGGAGGAGGTGGAGGTGGAGAGAAGGAAGGAGAGGGGGGCCGCCGCCCCTTCCCCTTGTCCAATTCGAATTGGGGCATGGGGGGCCGCGCGCCACCTCCTGGCTGCCCTCTCTCTTCTCCACTAAGGCCCATAAGGCCCAATAGCTTCCCGGGGGGTTCCGGTAACCCCCGGTACTTCGGTATATGTCCAAAACCTCCTGGAACCCTTCCAGTGTCCGAACATAGTCATCCAATATATAGATCTTTATCTCTCTACCATTTCGAGACTCCTCGTCATGTCTGTGATCATATCCGGGACTCTGAACTACCTTCGGTACATCAAAACACAAAAACTCATAATACCGATCGTCACAGAACTTTAAGCATGCGGACCCTACGGGTTCGAGAACTATGTAGACATGACCGACACACGTCTCCGGTCAATAACCAATAGCGGAACCTGGATGCTCATATTGGTTCCTACATATTCTACGAAGATCTTTATTAGTCAAACCGCATAACAACATACGTTGTTCCCTTTGTCATCGGTATGTTACTTGCCCGAGACTCGATCATCGGTATCTCAATACCTAATTCAATCTCGTTACTCGCAAGTCTCTTTACTTGTTTCGTAATGCAACATCCCGCAACTAACTCATTAGTCACATTGCTTGCAAGGCTTATAGTGATGTGCATTATCGAGAGGGCCAAGAGATACCTCTCCAACAATCGGAGTGACACATCCTAATCTTGATTTATGCCAACTCAACAAGTACCATCGGAGACACCTGTAGAGCACCTTTATAATCACCCAGTTATGTTGTGACGTTTGGTAGCACACAAAGTGTTCCTTTGGTAATCGGGAGTTGCATAATCTCATAGTCATAGGAACATGTATAAGTTATGAAGAAAGCAATAGTAGTAAACTAAAACGATCAAGTGCTAAGCTAATGGAATGGGTCAAGTCAATCACATCATTCTCTAATGATGTGATCCCGTTAATCAAACGACAACTCATGTATATGGTTAGGAAACATAACCATCATTGATTCAACGAGCTAGTCAAGTAGAGGCAAACTAGTGACACTCTGTTTGTCTATGTATTCACACATGTACTAAGTTTCCGGTTGATACAATTCTAGCGTGAATAATAAACATTTATCATGATATAAGGAAATATAAATAACAACTTTATTATTGCCTCTAGGGCATATTTCCTCCAGTCTCCCACTTCCGCTCTCTCCGAACCGTCCGATGGGGATCGTACGGCTCTAAGACGGTCTCAAACCCACCAAACCCTAGCCCCTGCCTATTTAAACACATCCCCTTGCCAGATTTGGAAGCCTAGTCCTCCACCTACCTCTAGCCGCCTCCCTCCTCGCATTCCGCGCCCATCCACCTGCGCGTCGCCACTTGGCGGATCCAGGCGAGCCAGCGCCGCCGTCAACCGTCGCAGCCGCTGCCCTCCACCAGTCCCAGCGCGCCACCTGTCCACCCAAGGTCGCTCGCAGCCAACCCCGTGCTGCCACCTCGTCCGCTCCATCTCCCCACCCCGCGCGGCCCGACGCAGCCTGCAGCCGGCCTGCCCGGGCCCGACCGCACCCACCGCGCTGCTGGCGCCGACCCAGCTGTCTTGCTCCTCCCGCTCGATCCAGAGGGGATCGAGAGCCCGTCGTCGCCCGCTGCACCAGCTCCTTCGCCCCGCTCCTCGCGCCTCTCGCCGGTGCCGCGCCTCCCCGTCAGAGTCTCCCCCTGCGTCGCCTGCCTCCGCCACCTAGCGCCTCTCCGCCGGCGACCTCGCCTGCTCATCGCCGCGTCGTCCCATGCCGCCTTGTTCCACCTCCATCGCCGCCCGCTTGGCGCTGGAACACGCCACCCAGGCCGGATTCGGTGCCCCGGCGACCGGAGCTGCTCGTCCCAGCCACCTCCTCTTCAGATCCGGTGGCTCCCCGCGACGCCACCGCACCGGAGGTCTCGCCGTCGCCATGGCCGCGCCCGGCCTTCGTCGTTGCCGCTTGCGTCAACCGCGTCCATGTGGGCTGGACCCTGGCGGCCCAGATCTGCCGACCCACCATTCTGCTTCCACTTTCGGGCTGAGGCCCAATGTGAGCACCAAATCCAGCCCTCCTCTCTGTTGGGCCAGACGGATTCGGCCCATTACATTTTTTTTCAGTTCCAGAGGTTTTTCCTATTTATCCACAGATGTTAGTTTTATAGAAAAGACCCTCATGTTCATACATTTAATATCTCACAAACTATGCATCACATATAAAAACTTTATATATGAAATATGACTAGAATTTCATCTAGTTTCATAATATCCAACTTTCATGCATGTTTGAAATGTTTAAACTGTTGTTTGCATGTATTTGCTCATATGCCATGTTAAAATGATTTAATTCATAACTAAATAACCGTAGCTCCAAACTTAACAAACTTTATATGAAAATGGGGTAGAAAAATACCTAGTTTATCATGGTGGCTTTAATTTACATGTTTAATAACACTAAAATTGTGTTTAGGGCAGAACAGTACCAAATCCATATTTTGCACATGAGGATTTTTCCGGATTTGTTGTTTGTTATATCTGGCCTCATTTAAACTTGCCTAGATAGGTAGTTTTCTTTTGCTTCAACTCTTGCCATGTTAATCAACATTTAATATTTTTGGGTACATAAACGAGATCGAACTAAATAACTTGAATGTGGTGTTCCGTCAATAGGCAACTCGTTGCATATTGAGCTCCACTTAACTTGTACTGTTGTTTCTGCACTTTGCCATGCCATGCTTCATTAAACCGTACATGCATCATACTTGGTTGTGCATCATGCCATGTTGATGTGATGTTTGTTTACTATGTTGTTTGCTTCTTTCCGGTGTTGCTTCTTCGGGTTAGTTCCGATAATGTCGCGTTTGTGAGGATCCGTTCGACTACGTCTATTTGTCTTCTTCATGGACTCGTTCTTCTTCCTTGCGGGATCTCAGGCAAGATGACCATACCCTCGAAATCACTTCTATCTTTGCTTGCTAGTTGTTCGCTCTATTGCTATGCCGCGATACCTACCACTTGCTTTATCATGCTTCCCTTTTTGCCATGTCAAGCCTCTAACCCACCTTTCCTAGCAAACCGTTGTTTGGCTATATGTTACCGCTTTGCTCAGCCCTTCTTATAGCATTGCTAGTTGCAGGTGAAGATGAAGTTTTGTTCCATGTTGGAACATGGATATTGTTGGGATATCATTATTACATCTTATTTACTTTAATGCATCTATATACTTGGTAAAGGGTGGAAGGCTCGGCCTTATGCCTGGTGTTTTGTTCCACTCTTGCCGCCCTAGTTTCCGTCATACCGGTGTTATGTTCCTTGATTTTGCGTTCCTTACACGGTTGTGTGTTATGGGGACCCCTTGACAGTTCTCTTTGAATAAAACTCCTCCAGCAAGGCCCAACCTTGGTTTTACCATTTGCCTCACCACCACCTACTTTTCCCTTGGGATTCACGCTCTCGAGGGTCATCTTTATTTTAAACCCCCTCGGGCCAGTGCTTCTCTAAGTGTTGGTCTGAACTAGAGTCCTTTGCAGCGCCACCTCGAGGAAACTTGAGGGCTGGTTTTAGTTGTACGGAGAACTCATGCGGTGTTGCCCTGAGAACGAGATATGTGCAACTCCTATCGGGATGTCGACGCATCGGGCGGTCTTGCTGGTCTTGTTTTACCATTGTCGAAATGTCTTGTAACTAGGATTCCGAGTCTGATCGGGTCTTCCTGGGAGAAGGAATATCCTTCGTTGACCATGAGAGCTTGTGATGGGCTAAGTTGGGACACCCCTGCAGGGTTTTGAACTTTTGAAAGCCGTGCCCGTGGTTATGGGCAGATGGGAATTTGTTAATGTCCGGTTGTAGAGAACTTGATGTTGGAAATATGCCCTAGAGGCAATAATAAAAGCATTCTTATTATATTTCCTTGTTCATGATAATTGTCTTTATTCATGCTATAATTGTGTTATCCGGAAATCGTAATACATGTGTGAATAATAGACACCAACATGTCCCTAGTAAGCCTCTAGTTGACTAGCTCGTTGATCAACAGATAGTCATTGTTTCCTGACTATGGACATTGGATGTCATTGATAACAAGATCACATCATTAGGAGAATGATGTGATGGACAAGACCCAATCCTAAACATAGCACAAGATCGTATAGTTCGTTTGCTAGGGTTTTCCAATGTCAAGTATCCTTTCCTTAGACCATGAGATCGTGTAACTCCCGGATACCGTAGGAGTGCTTTGGGTGTACCAAACGTCACAATGTAACTGGGTGACTATAAAGGTATACTACGGGTATCTCCGAAAGTGTCTGTTGGGTTGACACGGATCAAGACTAGGATTTGTCACTCCGTATGACGGAGAGGTATCACTGGGCCCACTCGGTAATGCATCATCATAATGAGCTCAAAGTGACCAAGTGTCTGGTCACGGGATCATGCATTACGGTACGAGTAAAGTGACTTGCCGGTAACGAGATTGAACGAGGTATTGGGATACCGACGATCGGATCTCGGGCAAGTAACATACCGATTGACAAAGGGAATTGTATACGGGGTTACTTGAATCCTCGACATCGTGGTTCATCCGATGAGATCATCGAGGAGCATGTGGGAGCCAACATGGGTATCCAGATCCCGCTGTCGGTTACTGACCGGAGAGTCGTCTCGGTCATGTCTACATGTCTTCCGAACCCGTAGGGTCTACACACTTAAGGTTCGGTGACGCTAGGGTTGTAGGGATATGTATATGCAGTAACCCGAATGTTGTTCAGAGTCCCGGATGAGATCCCGGACGTCACGAGGAGTTCCGGAATGGTCCGGAGGTAAAGAATTATATATAAGAGGTGCTATTTCGGGCATCGGGACAAGTTTCGGCGGTCACCGGTATTGTACCGGGACCACCGGAAGGGTCCCGGGGGTCCACCGGGTGGGGCCACCTGCCCCCGGGGGCCACATGGGCTGTAGGGGGTGCGCCTTGGCCTATATGGGCCAAGGGCACCAGCCCCAAGAGGCCCATGCGCCTAGGGTTCAAGGAAGGGAAGAGTCCCAAAGGGGGAAGGCACCTCCTAGGTGCCTTGGGGAGGAGGGATTCCTCCCTTGGCCGCACCCCCCTAGGAGATTGGATCTCCTAGGGCCGGCGCCCCCCCTTGGACTCCCTATATATAGTGGGGGAAGGAGGGCCTCTCAGACCACATCTTTGGTGCCTCCCTCTCCCTCTCCAACACATCCTCCTCCTCCATAGAGCTTGGCGAAGCCCTGCCGGAGTACTGCAGCTCCACCACCACCACGCCGTCGTGCTGCTGCTGGAGCCATCTCCCTCAACCTCTCCTTCCCCTTGCTGGATCAAGAAGAAGGAGACGTTACGCTGACCGTACGTGTGTTGAACGCGGAGGTGCCGTCCGTTCGGCGCTAGGATCTTCGGTGATTTGGATCACGTCGAGTACGCCTTCCTCATCCCCGTTCTTTGAACGCTTCCGCACGTGATCTACAAAGGTATGTAGATGCAACCCGATCACTCATTGCTAGATGAACTCCTAGATGGATCTTGGTGAAACCATAGGAAAATTTTTGTTTTCTACAACGTTCCCCAACAGTGGCACCATGAGCTAGGTCTATGCGTAGTTCTTTTGCACGAGTAGAACACAATTTGTTGTGGGCGTAGATGGTATCAACTTTCTTGCCGCTACTAGTCTAATCTTGCTTCAACAGTATTGTGGGATGAAGCGGCCCGGACCAACCTTACACGTACGCTTACGTGAGACCGGTTCCACCGACTAACATGCACTAGTTGCATAAGGTGGCTGGCGGGTGTCTGTCTCTCCCACTTTAGTTGGAGCGGATTCGATGAAAAGGGTCCTTATGAAGGGTAAATAGAAGTTGACAAATCACGTTGTGGCTTTCACGTAGGTAAGAAAACGTTCTTGCTAGAACCCTACTTCAGCCACGTAAAACTTGCAACAACAATTAGAGGACGTCTAACTTGTTTTTGCAGCAAGTGCTTTGTGATATGATATGGCCAAAGTTGTGATGAATGATGAATGATATATATGTGATGTATGAGATGTTCATGCTATTGTAATAGGAATCATGACTTGCATGTCGATGAGTATGACAACCGGCAGGAGCCATAGGAGTTGTCTATAATTTTTGTATGACCTGCGTGTCATTGAGAAACGCCATGTAAATTACTTTAGTTTATTGCTAAACGCGTTAGCCATAGTAGTAGAAGTAATAGTTGGCGAGCAACTTCATGGAGACACGATGATGGGGATCATGATGATGGAGATCATGATGATGGAGATCATGGTGTCATGCCGGTGACAAGATGATCATGGAGCCCCAAGATGGAGATCAAAGGAGCTATGTGATATTGGCCATATCATGTCACTATTATTATTTGATTGCATGTGATGTTTATCATGTTTTTGCATCTTGTTTACTTAGAATGACGGTAGTAAATAAGATGATCCCTCATAATAATTTCAAGAAAGTGTTCCCCCTAACTGTGCACCGTTGCGACAGTTTGTTGTTTCGAAGCACCACGTGATGATCGGGTGTTAGATTCCAACATTCACATACAACGGGTGTAAGACAGATTTACACATGCAAACACTTAGGTTGACTTGACGAGCCTAGCATGTACAGACATGGCCTCGGAACACAGAAGACCGAAAGGTCGAGCATGAGTCGTATAGTAGATACGATCAACATGAAGATGTTCACCGATGTTGACTAGTCCGTCTCACGTGATTATCGGACACGGCCTAGTTAACTCGGATCATGTTATACTTAGATTACTGGAGGGATGTCTATCTAAGTGGGAGTTCATTGAATAATTTGATTAGATGAACTTAATTATCATGAACTTAGTCTAAATTTTTTTACAATATGTCTTGTAGATCAAATGGCCAACGTAGTCCTCAACTTCAACGCGTTCCTAGAGAAAACCAAGCTGAAAGACGATGGCAGCAACTACACGGACTGGGTCCGGAACCTGAGGATCATCCTCATAGCTGCCAAGAAAGATTATGTCCTACAAGCACCGCTGGGTGACGCACCTGTTCTCCCCGCAGAACAAGACGTTATGAACGCTTTGCAGGCACGTACCGATGACTACTCCCTCGTTCAGTGTGGCATGCTTTACAGCTTAGAGCCGGGGCTCCAAAAGCGTTTTGAGAGACACAGAGCATATGAGATGTTCGAAGAGCTGAAAATGGTTTTCCAAGCTCATGCCCGGGTCGAGAGATATGAAGTCTCCGACAAGTTCTTCAGCTGTAAGATGGAGGAAAACAGTTCTGTCAGTGAGCACATACTCACTATGTCTGGGTTACATAACCGCTTGACTCAGCTGGGAGTTAATCTCCCGGATGAAGCGGTCATTGACAGAATCCTTCAGTCGCTTCCACCGAGCTACAAGAGCTTTGTGATGAACTTCAATATGCAGGGGATGGAAAAGACCATTCCTGAAGTATTTGCAATGCTGAAATCAGCAGAGGTAGAAGTCAAAAAGGAACATCAAGTGTTGATGGTGAATAAAACCACTAAGTTCAAGAAGGGCAAGGGAAAGAAAGCCTTCAAGAAGGACGGCAAGGGAGTTGTTGCGCCCGGCAAGCAAGCTGTCGGGAAGAAGCCAAAGAATGGACCCAAGCCCGAGACTGAGTGCTTTTATTGCAAGGAAAGTGGTCACTGGAAGCGGAACTGCCCCAAATACTTAGCGGGCAAGAAGGCCGGCAAAACAAAAGGTATATGTGATATACATGTAATTGATGTGTACCTTACCAGTACTCGTAGTAGCTCCTGGGTATTTGATACCGGTGCAATTGCTCACATTTGTAACTCAAAGCAGGAGCTGCGGAATAAGCGGAGACTGGCAAAGGACGAGGTGACGATGCGCGTCGGGAATGGTTCCAAGGTCAATGTGATCGCCGTCGGCACGCTACCTCTACATTTACCTTCGGGATTAGTTTTAAACCTTAATAATTGTTATTTAGTGCCAGCTTTGAGCATGAACATTGTATCAGGATCTCGTTTAATTCGAGATGGCTACTCATTTAAATCTAAGAATAATGGTTGTTCTATTTATATGAGAGATATGTTTTATGGTCATGCTCCGATGGTGAATGGTTTATTCTTAATGAATCTCGAGCGTAATGCTACACATGTTCATAGTGTGAGTACCAAAAGATGTAAGATTGATAGTGATAGTCCCACATACTTGTGGCACTGCCGCCTTGGTCACATAGGTGTCAAACGCATGAAGAAGCTCCATGCTGATGGACTTTTAGAATCTCTTGATTACGAATCATTTGACACATGCGAACCATGCCTCATGGGTAAAATGACCAAGACTCCGTTCTCAGGAACAATGGAGCGAGCAACCAACTTATTGGAAATCATACATACTGATGTGTGCGGTCCAATGAGTGTTGAGGCTCGCGGTGGCTATCGTTATGTTCTCACCCTCACTGATGACTTGAGTAGATATGGGTATATCTATTTAATGAAACACAAGTCTGAGACCTTTGAAAAGTTCAAGGAATTTCAGAGTGAGGTTGAGAATCAACGTGACAGGAAAATCAAGTTCCTGCGATCAGATCATGGAGGAGAATACTTGAGTCACGAGTTTGGCACACACTTAAGAAAATGTGGAATAGTTTCACAACTCACGCCGCCTGGAACACCTCAGGGTAATGGTGTGTCCGAACGTCGTAATCGCACTCTATTAGATATGGTGCGATCTATGATGTCTCTTGCCGATTTACCGCTATCATTTTAGGGCTATGCTTTAGAGACTGCCGCATTCACTTTAAATAGGGCTCCGTCGAAATCCGTTGAGACGACACCGTATGAATTATGGTTTGGGAAGAAACCTAAGCTATCGTTTCTAAAAGTTTGGGGATGCGATGCTTATGTCAAGAAACTTCAACCTGAAAAGCTCGAACCCAAGTCGGAAAAATGCATCTTCATAGGGTACCCTAAAGAAACTATTGGGTATACCTTCTACCTCAGATCCGAAGGCAAGATCTTTGTTGGCAAGAATGGATCCTTTCTGGAGAAATAGTTTCTTTCGAAAGAAGTAAGTGGGAGGAAAGTAGAACTTGATGAAGTATTACCTCTTGAACCGGAAAAGGGCGCAACTCAAGAAAATGTTTCTGAGGTGTCTGCACCGACTAGAGAGGAAGTTAATGATGATGATCAAGATACTTCTGATCAAGCTCCTACTGAAATTCGTAGGTCCACAAGGACACGTTCCGCACCAGAGTGGTATGGCAACCCTGTCTTGGAAATCATGTTGTTAGACAACGGTGAACCTTCGAACTATGAAGAAGTGATGGCGGGCCCGGATTTCGACAAATGGCTAGAAGCCATGAAATCCGAGATAGGATCCATGTATGAAAACGAAGTATGGACTTTGACTGACTTGCCCGTTGAGCGGCGAGCCATAGAAAATAAATGGATCTTTAAGAAGAAGACAGACGCGGATGGTAATGTGACCATCTATAAAGCTCGGCTTGTCGCTAAGGGTTATCGACAAGTTCAAGGGGTTGACTACGATGAGACTTTCTCACCGGTAGCAAAGCTAAAGTCCGTCCGAATCATGTTAGCAATTGCCGCATTCTATGATTATGAGATATGGCAAATGGACGTCAAAACGGCATTCCTTAATGGTTTCCTTAAGGAAGAATTGTATATGATGCAGCCGGAAGGTTTTGTCGATCCTAAGAATGCTAACAAGGCGTGCAAGCTCCAACGCTCGATTTATGGGCTGGTGCAAGCATCTCGGAGTTGGAACATTTGCTTTGATGAGATGATCAAAGCGTTTGGGTTTACACAGACTTATGGAGAAGCCTGCATTTACAAGAAAGTGAGTGGGAGCCCTGTAGCATTTCTCATATTGTATGTAGATGACATACTTTTCATGGGAAATGATATAGAACTCTTGGACAGCATTAAGGCCTACTTGAATAAGAGTTTTTCAATGAAGGACCATGGAGAAGCTGCTTATATATTAGGCATCAAGATCTACAGAGATAGATCAAGAAGCCTCATGGGTCTTTCACAAAGCACATACCTTGATAAGATATTGAAGAAGTTTAATATGGATCAGTCTAAGAAGGGGTTCTTGCCTGTGTTACAAGGTGTGAAATTGAGCTCAGCTCAATGTCCGACCACGGCAGAAGATATAGAAGAGATGAGTGTCATCCCCTATGCCTCAGCCATAGGTTCTATTATGTATGCCATGCTGTGTACCAGACCTGATGTAAACCTTGCCGTAAGTTTGGTAGGAAGGTACCAAAGTAATCCCAGCAAGGAACACTGGACAGCGGTCAAGAATATCCTGAAGTACCTGAAAAGGACTAAGGAAATGTTTCTCGTTTATGGAGGTGACGAAGAGCTCGTCGTAAAAGGTTACGTCGACGCTAGCTCCGACACAGATCTGGATGACTCTAAGTCACAAACCGGATACGTGTATATTTTGAATGGTGGGGCAGTAAGCTGGTGCAGTTGCAAGTAGAGCGTCGTGGCGGGATCTACATGTGAAGCGGAGTACATGGCAGCCTCGGAGGCAGCGCATGAAGCAATTTGGGTGAAGGAGTTCATCACCGACCTAGGAGTCATACCCAATGCGTCGGGGCCGATCAAGCTCTTCTGTGACAACACTGGAGCTATTGCACTTGCTAAGGAGCCCAGATTTCACAAGAAGACAAGGCACATCAAGCGTCGCTTCAACTCCATTCGTGAAAATGTTCAAGATGGAGACATAGATATTTGTAAAGTACACACGGACCTGAATGTAGCAGATCCGTTGACTAAACCTCTCCCTAGAGCAAAACATGATCAACACCAGAATTCCATGGGTGTTCGATTCATCACAATGTAACTAGATTATTGACTCTAGTGCAAGTGGGAGACTGTTGGAAATATTCCCTAGAGGCAATAATAAAAGCATTATTATTATATTTCCTTGTTCATGATAATTGTCTTTATTCATGCTATAATTGTGTTATCCGGAAATCGTAATACATGTGTGAATAATAGACACCAACATGTGCCTAGTAAGCCTCTAGTTGACTAGCTCGTTGATCAACAGATAGTCATGGTTTCCTGACTATGGACATTGGATGTCATTGCTAACGAGATCACATCATTAGGAGAATGATGTGATGGACAAGACCCAATCCTAAACATAGCACAAGATCGTATAGTTCGTTTGCTAGAGTTTTCCAATGTCAAGTATCCTTTCCTTAGACCATGAGATCATGTAACTCCCGGATACCGTAGGAGTGCTTTGGGTGTACCAAACGTCACAACGTAACTGGGTGATTATAAAGGTATACTACGGGTATCTCTGAAAGTGTCTGTTGGGTTGACACGGATCAAGACTAGGATTTGTCACTCCGTATGACGGAGAGGTATCACTGGGCCCACTCGGTAATGCATCATCATAATGAGCTCAAAGTGACCAAGTGTCTGGTCACGGGATCATGCATTACGGTACGAGTAAAGTGACTTGCCGGTAACGAGATTGAACGAGGTATTGGGATACCGATGATCGGATCTCGGGCAAGTAACATACCGATTGACAAAGGGAATGTATACGGGGTTACTTGAATCCTCGACATCGTGGTTCATCCGATGAGATCATCGAGGAGCATGTGGGAGCCAACATGGGTATCCAGATCCCGCTGTTGGTTATTGACCGGAGAGTCGTCTCGGTCATGTCTACATGTCTCCCGAACCCGTAGGGTCTACACACTTAAGGTTCGGTGACGCTAGGGTTGTAGGGATATGTATATGCAGTAACCCGAACGTTGTTCAGAGTCCCGGATGAGATCCCGGACGTCACGAGGAGTTCCGGAATGGTCCGGAGGTAAAGAATTATATATAGGAAGTGCTATTTCGGGCATCGGGACAAGTTTCGGGGTCACCGGTATTGTACCGGGACCACCGAAAGGGTCTCGGGGGTCCACCGGGTGGGGCCACCTGCTGCCGGGGGCCACATGGGCTGTAGGGGCTGGTGCCCTTGGCCTATATGGGCCAAGGGCACCAGCCCCAAGAGGCCCATGCGCCTAGGGTTCAAGGAAGGGAAGAGTCCCAAAGGGGGAAGGCACCTCCTAGGTGCCTTGGGGAGGAGGGATTCCTCCCTTGGCCGCACCCCCTAGGAGATTGTATCTCCTAGGGTCGGCGCCCCCCTTGGACTTCCTATATATAGTGGGGGAAGGAGGGCCTCTCAGACCACATCTTTGGTGCCTCCCTCTCCCTCTCCAACACATCCTCCTCCTCCATAGAGCTTGGCGAAGCCCTGCCGGAGTACTGCAGCTCCACCACCACCACGCCGTCGTGCTGCTGCTGGAGCCATCTCCCTCAACCTCTCCTTCCCCTTGCTGGATCAAGAAGAAGGATACGTTACGCTGACCGTACGTGTGTTGAACGCGGAGGTGCCGTCCGTTCGGCGCTAGGATCTTCGGTGATTTGGATCACGTCGAGTACGCCTTCCTCATCCCCGTTCTTTGAACGCTTCCGCGCGTGATCTACAAAGGTATGTAGATGCAACCTGATCACCCGTTGCTAGATGAACTCCTAGATGGATCTTGGTGAAACCGTAGGAAATTTTTTGTTTTCTGCAACGTTCCCCAACACTTGACACTTAACTTAATTAAAATGAATCAACCGCGTGTGTAGCCGTGATGGTCTCTTTCCAGTGGAGTCTGGGAAGTGAACACGGATCTTGTGTTATGCTTGAACATAAGTAGTTTCAGGATCACTTCTTGATCACTTCTAGTTCATGACCGTTGCTTCTCTTCTCACTCTTATTTGCGTTTGTTAGCCACCATATATGCGTAGTGCTTGCTGCAGCTCCACCTCACTACCCTTTCCTACCCATAAGCTTAAATAGTCTTGATCTCGAGGGTGTGAGATTGCTGAGTCCTCGTGACTCACAGATACTTCCAAACAGTTGCAGGTGCCGAGGATACCAGTGCAGGTGATGCAATCGCGCTCAAGTGGGAGCTCAATGAAGATCTTGTTCGTTGTTTTGTGTCTTTCCGGTTGATCAGTAGTGGATCCCAGTTGGGACAATCGGGGATCTAGCATTTGGGGTTTTCTTCTTTTATTTTGGTTCCGTAGACGGACCTTGATTGTATTCTGGATGATGTATGTTTAACTTGTATTTGTGTGAAGTGGCGATTGTAAGCCAACTCTTTATCCCTTTCTATTCAGTACATGGGATTGTGTGAAGATTACCCCTCTCGCGACAAACCTACCATGCGGCTATGCCTCTAAGTCGTGCCTCGACACATAGGAGATATAGCCGCATTGTGGGTGTTACAAGTTGGTATCAGAGCCTTCCCCGACTTAGGAGCCCCCTGCTTGATCGAATCGCTGGCATTGTTGAGTCTAGAACAAAATGTTTTGTGTCTTAGGATTATATATATCGGAGAGTAGGATTCTTTTTACTCCTCGGTCCCTTTGTCGCTCTGGTGAGGCCTCCTGACGTAGAAGTTTTGACTCTTCTCTCCTCAAATTTCACTAAAAAAATTAGGATCACGCGGGTATCTTGGAATCATTCCGATGGTTTTGTGACGAGAACATTGTTCTTGGTGCCTCCTGACATTTAGGGGTTGTGGCAGTGTCCCGGGGAGTTGAGCTCCGAGGTGTTGTCGTCACAATTTTATCGTTGCAGTTCTGGAATACCTGAGTTCACCGACATCGAAAATCTCTTTTATGCAGTTGTTAGTGAGATAACCTCGACGCCACCCAGTACTGGGGCGGGAGTTCGGGAGTATTGTCATAACTCGTATAACGGATGCTTTTCGAAGGTTGAGGTAAATGATTTTCGAAGGTTTCTTGGTTATGTGTTGAAGGATGGATACAGCTGGATGTAGGTATTGTTAGTTTGGGTGAGATATTATGCTTCCCCTGTATCCCCAACACCTGATTGCATAACCAGAAAGTTTCGGGAGTTTATAAGTGGGAATTCAAGTAGCTCCTAGAATATCTTTCCAACAGAAACATGATACGATATGGGATCTATCATATGTTTGTTCTGGCTTATTCTGCAAGCCAATCCTTTGTTTTATTTTGGTTTGTGGTATTCGAGTTGCTTGAATGAATCAATGTCAAGTGTTGATTCCATACCTTTCCTAAGCGGTGTTCTCATATTCCTATGTGAATAGTAACCCTTCTTATTTATCGAGATTGTCATCTTAATTCTATTTCCAACCGGTGTGTTTCTCTTCAAGATGATCCTATCATTTTTCCCATTCGCAAGATCCAATCTCAGTTTTCGTCAACGGTGTTTGTTTCATCCGTCTCGAAGTTGTCTTTGTTTTCCCGCCCACCCACCCTTTTTCTTCAAGGATTCAGATTTCTTAATCAAATATCCATTTTATTCATGTGATGTCTCTTCGTTCTTTTCTGTCAATGTTCTTACCTGGTGGTTCTCATGAAGATGTTCTACAAGTTCATCATTCTTCGTTCTTTTTTCTTCTCCGGTGGATCCAACTCAAGCTTTCAGTGTTGATCGTATTTGTTTCCTCGTTTCAAATGTATTCTCATGCCGGGAACCTCTTAATCATCCACCTCTTGCTATTTTTGTATCCGGAGTGTTGAAGATATCTCAGAAGATTTGTGTCTCCATTATCAATCCGATCAAGATATCTCGAGGTTGTTATCTCATTCTAGCCATTTAATTCAACCGGCGCAATCTTTCTTAAGTTGTTCAACGGTGGATATTTTGAGTGGGCCCTAACCCACAGGTCTTATCTAGGATCTTACCTGACTCTTCTATTTTTCGGAGCTACTATCAAATTCTTCTCCAAGTTGACGTAAGAATGAATTATCATCAGTCAAATGTCTTTCTCCAAGATCTTTCAAATTCTTTTCATCGTCGGTTCAACCTTTCTAATATTCATCCTGGAGTATCTCAACAATTCATGGTGGTGTTTCTCATCATCATTCTCAACATCTGAAGACCGAAGAAGATTTTCTCTTAAATCTTGTCCGTTCTCTCAGAGATGCGTAGTTCAAGCTTGATACCATCCTCTCATAATTGTTTTTGATTGTGAGAATTCTTTTCACCCATCTGGAGCATTTCATGAGTTGTTTCCATTTCTTTCTTCCAAAGCCCATCATCTCAGAATTATTCATTCAACTTTCAGCTCTCGTTCTCCAAATCTTACCGGTGCATCGTTCAAATATTCTCTAATCAGCTCGTGATCTGTTCGCTCACATGCATATAAATTCCCTCAAGTGTCTTCATTCGTTCTCTAATTCTTCCCGATGTTTCACTATCTTTTTCCTTGATCGTTTTTAATTCTTACAGTGGTTCGTTCAAGAGTTCTCTTCCTTGGTTATCATATCAATTCATTCGTTCCTTTCCAATCCTATCGGTGGTTCGTTCAAGACCTTCCCAAGTTTGCGCCATATCTATCTTAATCCTTTCAACGAGAATAAGTAGTATGCCAAATCTGTTGCTTGTCATCAATTTAATTGATGAAGGATAAGCATAATGTAATTCTTATTCTTGTTTCATCCAAGTGATTAATTCTTTATTCAGGAGGTTCATCAAGATTCTTGATTTCTTTTGTTCATCTTTCTTTTACAGAGTTCCAAGTTTTTCCGCATTATCTCGTCGTGAAGCTCCATCTAAATCATCGCAAGGCTTCACCTTGTGTTTTCAACTTCTCTTTCCTTTCGTTTGATCATCCTTTCATTACCGGAGTTCTTCATGGAGGCTCTACATGATGGTTCATAAAGGATTTGATTCCTTCTCGAAGTGTTCATCGAGATTCTTTTCAGAGGAGTTAAAGCATTCTTCATCTTGCATTCCAAAGTGCAATTCTTTCTACCTTATCTTTTGAGATGGTGTTATGTCATTTTTGACAATTTCTATGTGTTTCATGATTCACAAGTTCAGGAATGGGATATTTAAAACCATTACTTTCTTCCTTGGAGTTATCTTGGTATAGATTTCACCTAAAGCCTTCCATTAGGAATGTTGCTCTTTGTGATGATTACCTATGATCCAAGTTCTCTTATCACCTCGGTGGGAGAAGCTTTCTATATTTTCTAGCTCTCAATCAAATCTTTTTCCCGTGAGTGGCAGGTTGTCACCTCATAATTTTGATATGTCTTCCATTAGCCCACATCAAGCTTATGCTTTCGTTGTTGATAATCCAACAACTCCGTTCAACCTTTTCTTCGTAAGCATGCTCTTTCAATTTTATTTGCGAGAGTTGTCATTCTTCTTCTCCGTTCTTTTCTTTCCAACTATCTAGTTTTCCATTCATTTGTTCCGGAGGCATGGTGATGTTGCCCTCTTCACCCATCATCCCATTTTTGTCAAATATCATGCTCTTTCCTTTGCCTATCCATTCAACCGGAGCGTCGTGTCCTACATTCAAGTTCTTCCCTTTCTGTCAAGTTTTGCCTCCCTTCTCAACCGGAGTGGCGTCTGAAAGCTTTCCTACACCTTGTGCCATTCTTTCAATAGTTCCGGAGGCAGTGTGTTGTTGATCTCTTCAAGTATCCTCTCATCTTGTCAAGTTCATGTTCAATTCCTTCCATTTTTAGTCGGAGTGCTGCCCAAATTGTATCAATTTTATTCCTTCTTCATCTTGTTTTTACCGGAGTGTTTGCATGTACGTCTTGTCCATTGCAACCATTTTCTTATGTCTTTCAACCTACAAGGTTCTAGTAATGTTCCTTGTTCCTCTTTCCTAACAAAGTGTTTTCAACTTCCTGTATCTTCATTGTATTCTTTCTTTCAATTTGTTCAGTCTCGCAAGGTTCTTTGGTCTCACTCGTTTGTCAAAGAAGCAACTTAGCCTTACCTCTTCTCTTCCTCTTCCGTTTCCCTCCGGTGCCATCCTAGATCTCGGGATGAGATCCTCTCGTAGTGGTGGAGTGTTGTAACGCCCCGAGACCGTTGCGCCAGGTGTCTTCCAGTTTTTTACCGTTGTTGCCATGTCATTCGCTTGCGTGTTGCATCTTATCATGTCATCATGTGCATTGCATCATCATGTTTTCAAAACTTGCATCCGTCTCGGTCTCCGTGTTCCTTCCGTTGTCCGTTTTGAGCCCAGACACACTTGCACGTGCCCGCGGCACGTCAGAAATAGTATTTTTTTAAGTGGCCAGAAAATGTTCTCGAAATGGGTTTAGAGTTGGCATGCGGTGTTGTTATGTTGTTAGTAGGGACGCCTGCCAAGTTTCATCGCATTCAGAGTCCGTTTGACGCCCCAACAGATAACTATAGCGGCAATAGTAGTCGGTCTATCGTCGGACGTTTTTGGTCTCCGGAAACCATGCCGGGCTGCATCTCTCCCCCCTCCTACACAGCCCATCTAGCCCTCCTACACTTCCCCTGCTCTCCAGACCGTCTGATGGGGATCGTACGGCTCCGAGACGGTCTCAAACCCACCAAACCCTACCCCCTGCCTATTTAAACACCTCCCCTTGCCAGATTTGGAAACCTAGTCCTCCACCTACCTCTAGCCGCCTCCCTCCTCGCATTCCACGCCCGTCCACCCGCGCACCGCCACTTGGCAGATCCAGGTGAGCCAGCACCGCCTTCAACCACTGCAGCCGCCGCCCTCCACCAGTCCCAGCGCGCCACCTGTCCATCCGAGGTCGCCCGCAGCCAACCTTGTGCTGCCACCTCGTCCGCTCCACCTCCCCACCCCGCGCGGCCCGGCGCAGCCCGTAGCCAGCCCGCCCAGGCCCGACCGCACCCACCGCGCTGCTGGCGCCGACCCAGCCGTCTCGCTCCTCCCGCTCGCTCCAGAGGGGATCGAGAGCCCATCGTCGCCGGCTGCACCAGCTCCTTCGCCCCGCTCCTCGCGCCTCTTGCCGGTGTCGCGCCTCCCTGCCGGAGTCTCCCCCTGCGAGCGCCTGCCTCCGCCGCCTAGCGCCTCTCCGCCGGCGACCTCGCCTGCTCGCAGTCGCACCGTCCCACGCCGCCTCGTTCCACCTCCATGGATATTGTTGGGATATCATTATTATATCTTATTTACTTTAATGCATCTATATACTTGGTAAAGGATGGAAGGCTCGGCCTTATGCCTGGTGTTTTGTTCCACTCTTGCCGCCCTAGTTTCCGTCATACCGGTGTTATGTTCATTGATTTTGTGTTCCTTACACGGTTGGGTGTTATGGGGACCCCTTGACAGTTTGCTTTGAATAAAACTCCTCCAGCAAGGCCCAACCTTGGTTTTACCATTTGCCTCACCACCACCTACTTTTCCCTTGGGAGTCATGCTCTCGAGGGTCATCTTTATTTTAAACCCCCCCGGGCCACTGCTTCTCTAAGTGTTGGTCCGAACTAGAGTCCTTTGCAGTGCCACCTCGGGGAAACTTGAGGGCTGGTTTTAGTTGTACGGAGCGCTCATCCGGTGTTGCCCTGAGAACGAGATATGTGCAGCTCCTATCGGGATGTCGGCACACCGGGCGGTCTTGCTGGTCTTGTTTTACCATTGTCGAAATGTCTTGTAACCAGGATTCTGAGTCTGATCGGGTCTTCCTAGGAGAAGGAATATCCTTCGTTGACCATGAGAGCTTGTGATGGGCCAAGTTGGGACACCCCTGCGGGGTTTTGAACTTTCGAAAGTCGTGCTCGCGGTTATGGGCAGATGGGAATTTGTTAATGTCCGGTTGTAGAGAACTTGACACTTAACTTAATTAAAATGAATCAATCGCATGTGTAGCCGTGATGGTCTCTTTCCGGCGGAGTCCGGGAAGTGAACACGGATCTTGTGTTATGCTTGAACGTAAGTAGTTTTAGGATCACTTCTAGTTCACGACCGTTGCTTTGCTTCTCTTCTCGCTCTTATTTGCGTATGTTAGCCACCATATATGCGTAGTGCTTGCTGCAGCTCCACCTCACTACCCTTTCCTACCCATAAGCTTAAATAGTCTTGATCTCGAGGGTGTGAGATTGTTGAGTCCTCGTGACTCACAGATACTTCCAAACAGTTGCTGGTGCCGAGGATACCAGTGCAAGTGATGCAATCGCGCTCAAGTGGGATGAAGATCTTGTTCGTTGTTCTGTGTCTTTCCGGTTGATCAGTAGTGGAGCCCAGTTGGGATGATCGGGGATCTAGCATTTGGGGTTTTCTTCTTTTATTTTGGTTCCGTAGTCGGACCTTGATTGTATTCTGGATGATGTATGTTTAACTTGTATTTGTGTGAAGTGGCGATTGTAAGCCAACTCTTTATCCCTGTCTATTCAGTACATGGGATTGTGTGAAGATTACCCCTCTTGCGACAAACCTACCATGCGGCTATGCCTCTAAGTCGTGCCCCGACACGTAGGAGATATAGCCGCATTGTGGGTGTTATAGTAGTGCTCCCACTCACTTTCTTGTAAATACAGGCTTCATCACAAGTCTGTGTAAAACCATATGCTTTGATCACTTTATCAAAGCATATATTCCAACTCTGAGATGCTTGCACCAGTCCATAGATGGATCGCTGGAGCTTGCTCACTTAGTTAGTACCTTTAGGATTGACAAAACCTTCTGGTTGCATCATATGCAACTCTTCTTTTAAGAAATCCATTAAGGAATATAGTTTTGACATCCATTCGCCAGATTTCATAAAATGCGACAACTGCTAACATGATTCGGACAGACTTTTAAGCATCAATATGAGTGAGAAAATCTCATCGTAGTCAACACTTTGAACTTGTCGAAAACATTTTTTTGCGACAATTCAAGCTTTGTAGATAGTTACACTACTATCAATGCCCGTCTTCCTCTTGAAGATCCATTTATTCTAAATGACTCATTGATCATCAGGCAAGTCAATCAAAGTCCATACTTTGTTCTCATACATGGATCCCATCTCAGATTTCATGGCCTCAAGCCATTTTGCAGAATCTGGACTCATCATCGCTTCCTCATAGTTCATAGGTTCGTCATGGTCAAGTAACATGACTTCCAGAACAGGATTGCCGTACCACTCTGGCACGGATCTTACTCTGCTTGACCTATGAGGTTCTGTAGTAACTTGATTAGAAGTTTCATGATCATCATCATTAGCTTCCTCACTTACTGGTGTAGGAATCATTGGAACTGATTTCAGTGATGAACTATTTTCCAATAAGGGAGAAGGTACAATTACCTCGTCAAGTTCTACTTTCCTCCCACTCACTTCTTTCGAGAGAAACACCTTCTCTAGAAAGGATCCATTCTTAGCAACGAATGTCTTGCCTTTGGATCTGTGATAGAAGGTGTACCCAACTGTCTCCTTTAGGTTTCCTATGAAGACACATTTCTCCGATTTGGGTTCGAGCTCATCAGGTTGAAACTTTTTCACATAAGCATCGCAGCCCCAAACTTTAAGAAACGACATCTTAGGTTTCTAGCCAAACCACAGTTCATATGGTGTCGTCTCAACGGATTTAGATGGTGCCCTATTTAATATGAATGCACCTGTCTCTAATGCATAACCCCAAAACGATAGCGGTAAATCAGTAAGAGACATGATAGATCGCACCATATCTAGTAAAGTATGATTACGACGTTCGGACACACCATTATGTTGTGGTGTTCCGGGTGGCGTGAGTTGCAAAACTATTCTGCATTGTTTCAAATGAAGACCAAACTCATAACTCAAATATTCTCCTCCACGATCAGATCATAGAAACTTTATTTTCTTGTTATGATGATTTTCTACTTCACTCTGAAATTATTTGAACTTTTCAAATGCTTTAGATTTATGTTTCATCAAGAAGATATACCCATATCCGCTCAAATCATCTGTGAAGGTCAGAAAATAACGATACCTGCCACGAGCCTCAACACTCATCGGACTACATACATCAGTATATATTATTTCCAACAAGTATGTTACTCGCTCCATTGTTCCGAAGAACGGAGTCTTAGTCATCTTGCCCATGAGGCAAGGTTCGCAAGCATCAACTAATTCATAATCAAGTGATTCCAAAAACCCATCAGCATGGATTTTCTTCATGCGCTTTACACCAATATGACCTAAACGGCAGTGCCACAAATAAGTTGCACTATCATTATTAACTTTGCATCTTTTGGCTTCAATATTATGAATATGTGTATCACTACGATCGAGATTCAATAAACCATTTATATTGAGTGTATGACCATATAAGGTTTTATTCATGTAAATAGAACAACAATTATTCTTTGACTTAAATGAATAACCGTATTGCAATAAACATGATCCAACCATATTCATGCTTAACGCAAACACCAAATAACATTTATTTTCGGTTCAACATTAATCCCGAAAGTATAGGGAGTCTGCGATGATGATCATATCAATTTTGGAACCACTTCCAACACACATCATCACTTCACCCTTAACTAGTCTCTGTTCATTCTGCAACTCCCATTTCAAGTTACTAATCTTAGCAACTAAACTAGTATCAAATACTGAGGGGTTGCTATAAACACTAGTAAAGTACACATCAATAACATGTATATCAAATATACCTTTGTTCACTTTGCCATCCTTCTTATTCGCCAAATACTTGGGGCAGTTCTGCTTCCAGTGACCAGTCCCTTTGCAGTAGAAGCACTTAGTCTCAGGCTTAGGTCTAGACTTGGGCTTCTTCACTTGAGCAACAACTTGCTTGACGTTCTTCTTGAAGTTCCCCTTCTTCCCTTTGCCTTTTTCTTGAAACTAGTGGTCTTGTCAACCATCAACACTTGATGCTTTTCTTGATTTCTACTTTCGTCGATTTCTGCATCACGAAGAGTTTGGGAATCATTTCCGTTATCCCTTGCATATTATAGTTCATCACTAAGTTCTAGTAACTTGGTGATAGTGACTAGAGAATTTTGTCAATTACTATCTTATCTGGAAGATTAACTCCCACTTGATTCAAGCAATTGTAGTACCCAGACAATCTGAGCACATGCTCACTGGTTGATCTATTCTCCTCCATCTTTGTAAGCAAAGTACTGTCAGAGGTCTCCTACCTCTCGACACGGGCATGAGTATGAAATACTAATTTCAACTCTTGGAACATCTTATATGCTCCATGGCGTTCAAAACATTTTTGAAGTCCCGGTTCTAAGTCGTAAAGCATGGTGCACTAAACTATCAAGTAGTCATCATACTGAGCTTTGCCAAACGTTCATAACATCTGCATATGCTCCTGCAATAGGTCTGTCACCTAGCAGTGCAGCAATGAGGATAATCCTCAGATCACGGATCTAATACGTATCATTGCTACTAACATCTTTCAATTTATTTTTCTCTATGAACATATCAAAAAATAAACGGGGAAGCTATGTGCGAGCTATTGATCTACAACATAGATATGAAAATACTATCAGGACTAAGTTCATGATAAATTTAAGTTCAATTAATCATATTACTTAAGAACTCCCACTTAGATAGACATCCCTCTAGTCATCTAAATGATCACATGATCCAAATCAACTAAACCATGTCCGATCATCACGTGAGATGGAGTAGTTTTCAATGGTGAACATCATTATGTTGATCACATATACTATATGATTCACGCTCGACCTTTCGTTCTCCAGTGTTCCGAGGCCATATCTGCATATGCTAGGCTCGTCAAGTTTAACCCGAGTATTTCTGCGTGTGTAAGACTGTCTCACACCTGTTGTAGATGAACGTTGAGCTTATCACACCCGATCATCATGTGGTGTCTCGGCACGACGAACTTTGGCAATGGTGCATACTCAGGGAGAACACTTTTACCTTGAAATTTAGTGAGAGATCATCTTATAAAGCTACCGCCGAACTAAGCAAAATAAGATGTATAAAAGATAAACATCACATGCAATCAAAATATGTGACATGATATGGCCATGATCATCTTGCACCTTTGATCTCCATCTCCAAAGTACCGTCATGATCTCTATCGCCACTGGCATGACACCATGATCTCCATCATCTTGATCTCTATCAACGTGTCGTCACATGGTCGTCTCGCCAACTATTTCTCTTGCAACTATTGCTATCGCATAGCGATAAAGTAAAGAAATTGTTTGGCGCTTGCATCTTATGCAATAAAGAGACAACCATAAGGCTTCTGCCAGTTGCCGATAACTTCAACAAAACATGATCATCTCATACAACAACTTATATCTCATCACGTCTTGGCCATATCATATCACAACAAGCCCTGCAAAAAACAAGTTAGACGTCCTCTACTTTGTTGTTGCGAGTTTTACGTGGCTGCTACGGGCTGAGCAAGAACCGTTCTTACCTACGCATTAAAACCACAACGATAGTTCGTCAAGTTAGTGTTGTTTTAACCTTCAACAAGGACCGGGCGTAGTCACGCTCGGTTCAACTAAAGTTGAAGAAACTGACACCCGACAGTCACCTGTGTGCAAAGCACATCGGTAGAACCAGTCTCGCGTAAGCGTACGCGTAATGTCGGTCCGGGCCGCTTCATCCAACAATACCGCCGAACCAAAGTATGACATGCTGGTAAGCAGTATGACTTGTATCGCCCACAAACTCACTTGTGTTCTACTCGTGCATATAACATCTATGCATCAACCTGGCTCTGATACCACTGTTGGGGAACGTAGTAATTTTAAAATATTCCTACTCACACGCAAGATCATGGTGATGCATAGCAATGAGAGGGGAGAGTGTCCCCGTTGGTACTCCGGTATATGTTTGAAACCTCCCGGAACCCTTCCGGTGTCCGAACATAGTCATCCAATATATCGATCTTTACGTCTCGACCATTTCGAGACTCCTCGTCATGTCCGTGATCATATCCGGGACTCTGAACTACCTTCGGTACATCAAAACACAAAAACTCGTAATATCGATCATCACAGAACTTTAAGCGTGCGGACCCTACGGGTTCGAGAACTATATAGACATGACCGAGACACGTCTCCGGTCAATAACCAATAGCAGAACATGGATGCTCATATTGGTTCCTACATATTCTACGAAGATCTTTATCGGTCAAACCGCATAACAACATACGTTGTTCCCTTTGTCATCAGTATGTTACTTGCCCGAGATTCGATCGTCGGTATCTCAATACCTAGTTCAATCTCATTACTAGCAAGTCTCTTTACTCGTTCTGTAATGCAACATCCTGCAACTAACTCATTAGTCACATTGCTTGCAAGGCTTATAGTGATGTGCATTACCGAGAGGGCCCAGAGATACCTCTTTGACAATCAGAGTGACAAATCCTAATCTTGATATATGCCAACTCAACAAGTACCATCGGAGACACTTGTAGAGCGCCTTTATAATCACCCAGTTATGTTGTGACGTTTGGTAGCACACAAAGTGTTCCTCCAGTAATCAGGAGTTGCATAATCTCATAGTCATAGGAACATGTATAAGTTATGAAGAAAGCAATAACAGTAAACTAAAACGATCAAGTGCTAAGCTAACGGAATGGGTCAAGTCAATCACATCATTCTATGGTTAGGAAACATAACCATCATTAATTCAACGAGCTAGTCAAGTAGAGGCAAACTAGTGACACTCTGTTTGTCTATGTATTCACACATGTACTAAGTTTCCGGTTAATACAATTCTAGCATGAATAATAAACATTTATCGTGATATAAGGAAATATAAATAGCAACTTTATTATTGCCTCTAGGGCATATTTCCTTCACTACCTATATGCAACATTACCCTGCCATTCCAAGTAAATTTGCATGTGCCATCTCTAAATATTCAAATGAACATCTATTTTGTGTGCCCATACCGCTCATGGAGCGACAGGGGGTGGTTAGTATCCTCCATGCTAAGCAGGTTATTCTCATGATGAGTGTTTATTCACCTATCCTTGCATGAGAGGGGCTGGTAATCGGGATGCCCAGTCCCATGATTAAAATTGCAAAAATAATGAAACAAACTCCCTCGGAAAGTTGTTGGTATGGAGGGAACCCAAGCTTTCGGCTAGCCATGGCTTGTGTTCATTGGTGGAGGGAGAGTAAACTTTACTTTTTATCGCTTGGGAACCGCTGCTAATTTGTTTAGCATGGAAGATATTGAAAACACTCGGTCATGACGTTGATAGGAAAGGCATACCTCCCAAAAATATATTTATCTCTGTTTTAAGCTTCGAGCTCTGACAGCTCTACAAGTCCCTGCTTCCCTCTGCGAAAGGCCTATCCATTTATTTTTATGTTATTTTACTTTTATTGTTGAGTCATCATCTTCTCATTTAAGCACTAGTTGGGGAGCACTATTGTCATTATTATGCATTGAGTATAGTTAATGTTGAGTGTGACATGACTGGATCTTTTGTACCATGAATTACAATGTTTGGTCGCTTCTTGAACTTGAGAGGTGCTTTGCATTTATGTTTTGTGGTCTCAGAAAGAGCTAGCGAGATACTATGTTATCATATTATATCATGATTGTTTTGACAAATTGTTGGAATCCGAGGTATCTTATTATTGCTCGCTAGTTGGTTATGTCATTGGTATGAGTAAATGTGAGACCTAAATGTTATCATGAATATGGTTAGTTCATAATCCTTGCTGAAAACTTGAACATTAGTTAAACATGTTTACAACAACAAGAACAAAAAGAGTTTGTAAAAGTTTTTCTTTATCACTTTCAGTTTGTCAACTGGATTGCTTGAGGATAAGCAATGAGTTAAGCTTGGGGGAGTTGATATGTCCCAAACGTATCTACTTTTGGAAAAGATCGATATAGTTGACTAGAGGGGGGGTGAATAGGTAACTACAAAATTTTAACTTTTCTTAACAAATTAGGGTTAGTAACAAAGGTTGTTTAGATGTGCAACTAGGTGAGCAACCTATATGATGCTAACAACAGCAACAACAACAACAACAACAACAATAACAACAACAACAACAACAACAACAACAACAACAACAACAACAACAACAACAACAACAACAACAACAACAACAACAACAACAACAACAACAACAACAACAACAACAACAACAACAACAAGTGCAAGCAAAGGATACAGCTCAACAAAATCTTGCACAAAGTAAATGTAAGGGATAACCACAAGTGGAGCCGGTGGAGACGAGGATGTGTTACCGAAGTTCCTTCCCTTTGAGAGGAAGTACGTCTCCGTTGGAGTGGTGTGGAGGCACAATGCTCCCCAAGAAGCCACTAGGGCCACTGATACGTCTCCAACGTATCTATAATTTTTTATTGTTTCATGTTGTTATATTATCGTTTTTTGGATATTTTATAATCATTTTATGGTACTAACATATTGACATAGTGCCAAGTGCCAGTTGCTGTTTTTCGCATGTTTTTTACATCGCATGAAATCAAATATCAAACGAAGTCCAAACACCGCGAAACTTTTTGTGGATTTTTTAAGGACCAGAAGACCACCAATGGGCCAGAGCAGCACCTGGGGGTGCCCGACGGGGGGCACAACCCACCTGGGCATGCATGGCCCCCCAGGCATGCCCACCTCGGTGGCTTTCCGCACCCCCTCTTTGCCCTATAAATTCTCAAATATTCCAGAACCCTTCGGGGTTAACCCAGATCAGAAGTTTCGCCGCCGCAGGCCTCTGTAGCCACCGAAAACCATAAATATAGATGGAGGGAGTGGTGAGTATATTTACCATAAATATGCATCCTTTAATGAATTTTAATATGTATTAACAATACTAAATAAACACAAGGTACAGATACACACAACTTCATGCAACAAAAAATGTAGAGATACACTCTTTATAAAACAGGCACCACAAACATCATGGATTGAAACTGGTATTAATATGAGCCTTCTCGTAGTATCACTTCTCAGGAATATGGCATGTATGCTGCCACGTTGACATACGTTCGAGATCCAGTCACAAATATCGTAACAACGATCACCAGTATGCACATAGACTATGCATAATACGTATATACACTCCCCAACTGGGCAAGGCAGAGTTTGTCTGGTCAGCAGTACCCGCAGACCACGCCACTCGTCGTCTGGTGCTAAACCGTTTCAGTCTGCAACCATTTCAAAAATTTAATTAGGAGCTTGGTGGCCGATGGGATGACTAACAATGATTGATTGGGGTTGGGGGCTTCTCGACTACTAGGGCTTTCCTGGGCTAAGTTTTCTTTAGGCATAATTCCTATATGGTAATGAAACAAATCTCAAAATTCTAGGTGTCGACGTCCCTCCCGACACACTCTATAGCTATGCCGTTGGCTCACATAGAGGATGCCAAGGCAACGGCCCCGGGGTTACATCGGATGTTGTAGGTCGGCTCAAGCACACGTGGATTGGCAGCGGCCAAGTTCACGTTGTGGCATGGGTGTCCCCCTGATGGCTGTGGAAGTCATCTATGGTGGGAAGACGACCCACTCTTTTGGTAATCACGGCCATGGGAACCACCCTATGAGCGTTAATTTCAGTTTTCTGACAACATCCATTAATCCCCCGGGCTCACACGCTCCTGCATCCAGCCCTTGATGCTTATCAATCTTGTGTACTTGAGTCCTTGACCCTGTCTCGTGAGCCCTTTTCTTGCATCCAACACTCCTACAAGTCTCACTGTAAGTGCCTCACACAATTGTGTCCTTGGTTCTTTTTAGATCAATGAATCACATTGTACATTCGTTTTGAAATCAAGTTGTTTTCCCAATACCAAAGACCGAACCAAATTGACTGAAGACCAAATAAAGCAAATAAAGGAAATGCGAAGTTAATCCAGTTGTGGATGTGGAATGACTAGACAGAACAAACCGTACATACTAACACCGAGACTTACACATATACTCCCTCCGTTCGGAATTACTTGTCTTGAAAATGGATGTATCTAGAACTAAAATACGTCTAGATACATCCATTTCTGCGACAAGTAATTCCGAACGGAGGGAGTAGATGGAGGGAGTGGTGAGTATATTTACCATAAACATGCACCCTTTAATAAGTTTAATATGCACTAACAGTACTAAAGAAACACAAGATACAAATGCACACAACTTCATGCAAGGAAAAACGTAGAGACACGCTCTGTATAAAACCGGCACCACAAACGTCATGGATTAAAACTAGTATTAATATGATCCTTCTCATAGTATGGTTCTCAGGAATACGACATGCATGCAGCCACGCTGACATACGTTCGAGATCCGGTCATAAATAGCGTAACAATGATCACCACTACGCAGTACGTCGATACTGTGACGCCCCCGATTTGACCGTACACTAATCATGCACGCAAATGTGTACGATCAAGATCAGGGACTCACGGGAAGATATCACAACACAACTCTACAAATAAAATAAGTCATACAAGCATCATAATACAAGCCAGGGGCCTCGAGGGCTCGAATACAAGTGCTCGATCATAGACGAGTCAGCGGAAGCAACAATATCTGAGTACAGACATAAGTTAAACAAGTTTGCCTTAAGAAGGCTAGCACAAACTGGGATACAGATCGAAAGAGGCACAGGCCTCCTGCCTGGGATCCTCCTAACTACTCCTGGTCGTCATCAGCGGGCTGTACGTAGTAGTAGGCACCTCCGGTGTAGTAGGGGTCATCGTCGACGGTGGCGTCTGGCTCCTGAACTCCAGCATCTGGTTGCGACAACCAGGTAGAAGGGAAAGGGGGAAAAGAGGGAGAAAAGCAACCGTGAGTACTCATCCAAAGTACTCGCAAGCAAGGAACTACACTACATATGCATGGGTATATGTGTAAAGGGCCATATCAGTGGACTGAACTGCAGAATGCCAGAATAAGAGGGGGATAGCTAATCTTATCGAAGACTACGCTTCTGGCAGCCTCCGTCTTGCAGCATGTAGAAGAGAGCAGACTGAAGTCCTCCAAGTAGCATCTCCAAAAGCATATCCAGGTAGCATCTCCAAGCGCATCTCCAGTCGCATCGCATAGCATAATCCTACCCGGCGATCCTCCCCTCGTCGCCCTGCGGAAAAGCGATCACCGGGTTGTCTGTGGAACTTGGAAGGGTGTGTTTTATTAAGTATCCGGTTCTAGTTGTCATAAGGTCAAGGTACAACTCCAAGTCGTCCTGTTACCGAAGATCATGGCTATTCGAATAGATTAACTTCCCTGCAGGGGTGCACCACATAGCCCAACACGCTCGATCCCATTTGGCCGGACACACTTTCCTGGGTCATGCCCGGCCGCGGAAGATCAACACGTCGCAGCCCCACCTAGGCAAAACAGAGAGGCCAGCACGCCGGTCTAAACCTAAGCGCGCAGGGGTCTGGGCCCATCGCCCTGAGCACACCTGCACGTTGCGTGGGCGGCCGAAAGCAGACCTAGCCTAGTGGCGTTCCAGTCCAATTCGGCGCGCGCCGCTCCGTCGCTGACGTCTGAAGTGCTGCGGCTGATACCACGACGTCGGGATACCCATAACTACTCCCACGTAGATGGTTAGTGCGTATAGGCTCGTAGCCGACTCAGATCAAATACCAAGATCTCGTTAAGCGTGTTAAGTATCCGCGAACGCCGAACAGGGCCAGGCCCACCTGTCTCCTAGGTGGTCTCAACCTGCCCTGTCGCTCCGCCACAAAGTAACCGTCGGGGACCGTCGGGAACCCAGGCCCACCTCTACCGGGATGGAACCACCTGCCCCTTCAGCCCCCAACTCCGAACAGTATCACAGGTAATGTAACAGTGTATAGTATATAGTATATGCCCGTGATCACCTCCCGAAGTGATCACAGCCCAGTAGTATAGCATGGCAGACGGACAAGAGTGTAGGGCCACTGATGGAACACTAGCATCCTATACTAAGCATTTAGGATTGCGGGTAAGGTATCAATGACTGTAGCAGCAATGACAGGCTATGCATCAGAATAGGATTAACGGAAAGCAGTAACAAGCTACACTACTCTAATGCAAGCAGTATAGAGAAGAGTAGGCGA
The DNA here is from genome assembly GCF_002162155.2 of Triticum dicoccoides. Classification (NCBI taxonomy): domain Eukaryota; kingdom Viridiplantae; phylum Streptophyta; class Magnoliopsida; order Poales; family Poaceae; genus Triticum; species Triticum dicoccoides. Next base: position 38,701,202 of record NC_041386.1, on the reverse strand, counting down.
TATCTGGTGATCAAAGGGGGGGGCTTGCCTGGTTGCTCTGGCAAGAGAGAGGGGTCGTCAACTCCGTAGTCGAACTGGTCAGCAGCAGCGTCAGTCTCGTAGTCTACCG
>NC_041386.1:38693231-38700826 GCF_002162155.2 Triticum dicoccoides | reverse complement strand
CCTTTTTTTTTTGCTTTGCCTTTTCTTTTTACTTTTCTTTTTTTGTTTTATGTGTAGTTTTCTTTTATTTTAGTTTTGAAAATTACACCAATGGTTCCTAAATTGGTATTGCTTATACATACTACTGCCACATTAATTTGGGTAACTAAATAAAATAGTTTAATATTTTATTTATTGTAAAAGGAATTCAACTAATTGTTTTTGCTACTATTCAAAACATTTTAGAGTATTTATTCCTTTTATAAAAGTGTGGTTCCTCCACCATAATTACTTATGTATTATTTGGTTCACTCCGAACATTTAAATTTTAATATTTGAAAACTTTTATTGTTTGCTCGATTTTGAATTTGAAATTCGAACTAGGTTCCGAACTAATGCGAGTTTAACCACAGTAACCGAGGTGGCATGGCATCATTAGCGGGGATTACTGTAGCTTGATTACCCGGGCGTCACAATTCTCCTCCACTACGAGAAATCTCGTCCCAAGATTTAGGAGCGGTTACAAGGGGAAGGGATCTGGTTACGAAATTCTAAAGATTCTTCTCGGTCATAGTTGCTCTTCTCGAAGAGGTCGATCCAATACATTGATGTCTTCATTTTTCTACTTCAGGTCATTAAGATGAAGTCGGCATCCTTTCTTCGGAAACTCCATCGTACTTACGAATAGGTCACGGGGTAGATCGGAAACGACAGAATGCTATAAGGGTAATAACCTGGGATTAACCCATGAATGAGCATATGAGTACCTCTCGAGTTGAACAAATAGAACACATCGAGAGTAAAGTTGGAAGGTCCTACAAGAAGTTTCAGGCAGCCAGGCGATCGTTCAATGCCTAGTCAGAAGGTGAAAGGGGTTTCAAGCAACGGAATAATTATTGTTTCCGATGCCAGAATTGATGATCTCATCGGAAGGTGGCTCATGAATTACATACGAGTCCACGCGGGAGGAATAACTTTGGGAACAGGGGGTGTACAGGAGAGTCAGTTTTCGATCCTGTGGTACTGTGGGTTATGGGCCCACCATGTGGTTGAAAGTAGGAAGGGGGCCGACATCTTGCACGGTCATGATAGTAAGGCGTGTCAGAGGGTAGCCTGTCAGTTATGTCGGCAACAACATCGATACCAAGGGCGAGGGACGAAGAGAACCATTTTCCTGCTCGTTGAACGAGGCGGGCCAATAGGCAAAGTTCCCGTCCGTCGGTGGCTACCGAAATGTCATCCACAGTAGGAACAGGGTCTTACTGGCACAGTTGTACACTAACGTGTTTTACATAAGCAGAAGATTACTACTGCTTATATAATATAGATCACAAGAAGGGTTAAGCAAACCAAAGGAAAGGAAAGGTGATTACCAGGTTAAACAGAACAATGGAAAGGAAAATGTGTTGAAACACATATTCCAGGGGTATATCCTTCCCAAGGATGCAGAGCATGATATCCATGACAGGATATAAAGTAGAAAACCATTTAGGTAAGGGGGAAGGAATCTCATGATATTACCCATACAACGGTGTTAGGATAAGTGATAAATAAAATTTAGCATCGTGCTTCAAATGTTCCTGTTGAAAATCGGAGTACCATTGACATGCTTCGAGATAGCATTGACATGGTTTTCAGGTGAAGATCAGACTTTGGAAACACGAAGGATCCATCAGGAATAACTTGTAGAATAAGTCTTACAATTTCCTCATGGACGAATGAGTAACCTTGGTGAAAAAGGTATCTATAATGATAGGTCCTCCAGCCGGGGGGGTGCTAGGCATGACATCATGTTACCGGGTCATCAAAGGATCAACATCATAACTCTTGGAAAGTTGTCCCAACCATCATATCTGACCGAGATTCAGATCCGATTGGTGTCAGGATACCTCAGACTTAGGATACCTGAGAAGAAAAGGTGCAACGCAAATCGACGAAATGACATTGCAAGATTCTCGGGAAATGAACTATGGGAGCGGGTTCTTGAAGCAATAGTTCATCATTAAACCAAGTTGAGGATGAGGAGGTGGCTGATGGACTCAGCGACAATCCATTGAGATTTTCAAAAGATGGATTTCCACAATTATGTGAACAAAGAAATAACATTTGTCAAATCAGATAATATAATGAGGTATACTCAAGGAGAACATACCCAATTAAACATTGGTTGAAAGGTGCGCCCGAAATATGGGTTGAGTTGCACGACCAATGTCAGAATGGTGATTCAATAATCAATAGCCTAAGAATGAACTTTCGACCATTAACTTCAAAGAAATAGGGTTGCTAGAAGGAAAGAATCCAAACAACACCGTTCACTTGTTGGAATTAACACGGGGACCAAGAAAAATGGTGATGGTGAGAAGTATTTCTATGTCAAGAATTCTCAAGAGGTGGAACAAATCTCAGAACATTCTTGACATAAAGGATGGTAATACTCCAAGGTAAAGAGGAACAATTGCTGGATAGCAAGGAACTCAAGGTATAACACCAAACATGAACAAGCTTGTGTTGGTGGGAGGGCAATAAAGTGGTCGACGATAATCAATTTATCGAGGGCAAGGATGGTATTTCTCATCATTAATTCACTTGATATCCTGGAAGAGCATCAGAATGTAGATGGTGATCATGACACATTTGCCGAGAGATTCCACGAAGATGTAATCGATCCGCGATCACATCAAGTCAAAAGAATGATGAAGCAAGAGGTTATTGGAACCATAGGTACGACACAAACCTGAAATCAAGATTGTTGTTCAAGGCGAACTGATATGACGAGGAAGATCGACGTAAGCTTAGCTCATTGTCAAAAGTTGTGCTCCGGGATTAAGGACCAGGTAGCACAGTTAAAATTTAGCATGGTAATGATATAACCGATCAGGCTAGGAATGACATGATCGGGTACAAACTCGTAAGTAAAGAATATTAGTAAGAGTTGTTGAACCGTAATGCGGACTCGGTTCAATTATCGGTGTCTTTGAGTGTTTAATAACTCAGAGTCCATGAAAAATTGTAATCAGTGAGTATGTAGTACTTGATGAAGAACTCATAGGAAGTTATGCAGTACCATGATAATCTCGAGATACCAGGGGGGTAATACTCAACACAAGATCAAAGTAAAGGTTGGACTGGTGTACCGATCCATAGAAGACAAATGTTTTAACTTGTCCGAGAAATGGAATCAAAGAAGAACAATCATGGTCGGAACCACGGTTGCAAGGGATCAATTCATAGATACCATATGTTAGCTATCAAGGAAATAGTTATTATTACAAGAAGCTTCCATGATAGGATATACATCGCGTCCATGGGCATGAACACAAAGTTCAAGGTCGACTCCCACTTCCTCAATGCATAATCTTCCATTCACCTCTCGTATTTCGAAGATGACATTAGTTGTTGAAAGTTTTACCTGGTGCAATACCAGATAAGTATGACTCGTGAAAACTTTCGGGTTCACACGGTTTAGAGAAGGCATATGTTCAACCCATAGGGGCTTCTTAGAAACATATACCACAAGTTTCCAGAGTAAATAACACAAGCCCGAAAGCAGAGCATGGTTGGCCAAGCAGAGGATACAACTTAACAAGGGCATCATGTATAAGGGGAAGAACTCACAAAGGGTTCAAATGTGAAGGACACTGTCGGATAACAATCCAACAAAGGACTTGATAGTCCACAAAGGACCTGATATGAGTATCGGTACTCAACCAGAAGAGGAAGGAATGCAAATGCAACAGGTTATGGAATCATCTGAATAATTCAAAGCTTAAATAAAAAGGAATTATGATTTCCACAACAAAGGATCAGAAGCAGACGTTCTGATCAAGGATGGATCAATTGAATATACCAGAGGCACAATCGACGACAGATAGTTTGGTCGAGAACCAGCTCATGTTTGAAAGACGTCTGAGCTGGAGAGATAATTTAAAAGGATCAACTGATGATTACTTGCATTCACCACATATTGAGTCAACAGACTCAAAATGATAATGACAAGGAATGTCAATAAGATTTCTATACTTATGGGATTATTCATAATGAAAGCAAACAAGAAATTCCAGAGCAATAGGTTACTGAGGATTTTTGGGATATCGGGTGGTATTTCGAAGACTTTTGTGTAACACATAAACAACTGGGGGATGAGCGGATATTCTATAAATGCGAGAATTAACCGTAGGGGTATTCAAGTGACAAGAACAGCAAGGCAGTAAGCTCAAGGGATTATCGAAACCACGACGAGTTTTTCAGGGTATCTTGTAATAACAAGACCAACTGGGGATGATATAAGAATAACAACTGTAAGTAGTTACCCATAAGGGTTGACGGTGGAAGGGGAATTGCAAACGCGATGAACACAAGTTCTCGGCCTAACAGCGAAAAGTATCTTCAGGGTCTTCACGTGCAGCAGACGATCATCAATAATAAGGGGCTCTCCGGGTGAAAATGATAACGAGATCCTAATGTTAGATTTAGTAAGATTCATTTAACCCGAATAGAAGAGATGTCAGAGTCCCAGAGTATAGGTCGAGGAATAAAAGATCCTACTACCACCCGATGGCCACGTGGGCCCATGGGCCACACAGCCATGTTAGTAAAAGTTTTTCAACGACTAGACTCGACTTCGGCCAAGGAGTTGGAAAGGGGGATTCCTACAGGCAGTCGGCTCTGATACCAACTTGTGACGCCCCCGATTTGACCGTACACTAATCATGCACGCAAATGTGTACGATCAAGATCAGGGACTCACGGGAAGATATCACAACACAACTCTACAAATAAAATAAGTCATACAAGCATCATAATACAAGCCAGGGGCCTCGAGGGCTCGAATACAAGTGCTCGATCATAGACGAGTCAGCGGAAGCAACAATATCTGAGTACAGACATAAGTTAAACAAGTTTGCCTTAAGAAGGCTAGCACAAACTGGGATACAGATCGAAAGAGGCACAGGCCTCCTGCCTGGGATCCTCCTAACTACTCCTGGTCGTCATCAGCGGGCTGTACGTAGTAGTAGGCACCTCCGGTGTAGTAGGGGTCATCGTCGACGGTGGCGTCTGGCTCCTGAACTCCAGCATCTGGTTGCGACAACCAGGTAGAAGGGAAAGGGGGAAAAGAGGGAGAAAAGCAACCGTGAGTACTCATCCAAAGTACTCGCAAGCAAGGAACTACACTACATATGCATGGGTATATGTGTAAAGGGCCATATCAGTGGACTGAACTGCAGAATGCCAGAATAAGAGGGGGATAGCTAATCTTATCGAAGACTACGCTTCTGGCAGCCTCCGTCTTGCAGCATGTAGAAGAGAGCAGACTGAAGTCCTCCAAGTAGCATCTCCAAAAGCATATCCAGGTAGCATCTCCAAGCGCATCTCCAGTCGCATCGCATAGCATAATCCTACCCGGCGATCCTCCCCTCGTCGCCCTGCGGAAAAGCGATCACCGGGTTGTCTGTGGAACTTGGAAGGGTGTGTTTTATTAAGTATCCGGTTCTAGTTGTCATAAGGTCAAGGTACAACTCCAAGTCGTCCTGTTACCGAAGATCATGGCTATTCGAATAGATTAACTTCCCTGCAGGGGTGCACCACATAGCCCAACACGCTCGATCCCATTTGGCCGGACACACTTTCCTGGGTCATGCCCGGCCGCGGAAGATCAACACGTCGCAGCCCCACCTAGGCAAAACAGAGAGGCCAGCACGCCGGTCTAAACCTAAGCGCGCAGGGGTCTGGGCCCATCGCCCTGAGCACACCTGCACGTTGCGTGGGCGGCCGAAAGCAGACCTAGCCTAGTGGCGTTCCAGTCCAATTCGGCGCGCGCCGCTCCGTCGCTGACGTCTGAAGTGCTTCGGCTGATACCACGACGTCGGGATACCCATAACTACTCCCGCGTAGATGGTTAGTGCGTATAGGCTCGTAGCCAACTCAGATCAAATACCAAGATCTCGTTAAGCGTGTTAAGTATCCGCGAACGCCGAACAGGGCCAGGCCCACCTGTCTCCTAGGTGGTCTCAACCTGCCCTGTCGCTCCGCCACAAGTAACAGTCGGGGGCCGTCGGGAACCCAGGCCCACCTCTACCGGGGTGGAGCCACCTGTCCTTTCAGCCCCCAACTCCGAACAGTATCACAGGTAATGTAACAGTGTAAAGTATATAGTATATGCCCGTGATCACCTCCCGAAGTGATCACAGCCCAGTAGTATAGCATGGCAGACGGACAAGAGTGTAGGGCCACTGATGGAACACTAGCATCCTATACTAAGCATTTAGGATTGCGGGTAAGGTATCAATGACTGTAGCAGCAATGACAGGCTATGCATCAGAATAGGATTAACGGAAAGCAGTAACAAGCTACACTACTCTAATGCAAGCAGTATAGAGAAGAGTAGGCGATATCTGGTGATCAAAGGGGGGGGCTTGCCTGGTTGCTCTGGCAAGAGAGAGGGGTCGTCAACTCCGTAGTCGAACTGGTCAGCAGCAGCGTCAGTCTCGTAGTCTACCGGAGAGAAGAGGGGGAAGAAATAATGAATACAGAGCAAACAAAGCATCACAAAATATAACAAGACAATACGCGGTGTTCGGTGTGCCCTAACGCGGTAGTAGGTGATACCGGTGAAGGGGGGAAAACATCCGGGAAAGTATTCCCGGGGTTCCGTGTTTTCGGGCAGAGGAGCCGGAGGGGGGAAAGTTACGAGTTCGATAGGTTAGGGGGGTGTGGCGGACGAACGGACCGCGTATCCGGATTCGTCCCGCCGTTCTGAGCAACTTTCATGTTGGAATTAATTTAATCCGAGTTACGGATTAAAAGATATGATTTTCTAAAGATTTTATTAATTTCTGGAGTTTATTTAATTATTTAATTAATTCGAAAAATGGATTTATGACGTCAGCATGATGTCATGCTGACGTCAGCAGTCAACTTTGGCCGTTGACCTGGGTCAAACTGTCATGTGGGTCCCCTGGGACCCACCTGTCATACACTGTTAGGTTCATTAGGGTTTAGGTTAATCTAATTACAGTTTAATTAACTTAATTAATTAATTAATATTTTAATTATTTTAATTATTATTTTTTTATTTATTTGACACTTTTATTTATTATTATTATTATTATTATTATTTTTGTCGTTCTGGGGGCGGGCCCCCCATGTCATATGCCCAGGGGGCCTAACGGGCGCAAGGGTAAGCGGGTGCTGGGCGCGTGCGCTGCCCAGATCGCACGGGCGCACGCCCAGGGCCGCGGCACCGGCCACTGCAGGGTCGGGCACGCGCCGGCCGGCGAGCAAGGGGCCGCAGGCGTGGAGCAGCAGCGCCGAGGAAAATGGGGCGCGACCGGGTGGCCGAGTATGGCAGAGCAACGTGGTAGGGGACGGACGGCACGGCGGGACGAAGGCGGTGGCCGGAGCCAGCAACCGAAGGCTCGCCGGGGCGGGCTCGCCAACGCGAGGCTCGGCTGGCTGCAGGCAGCAGAGTACGCGAGGGGGGGAGCGTGGGGCAAGGGGAACCGGAGCGGGGCGAGGCGCCAGTGGGGTGTCGGACCAGGCGCGGCACGCGGTGACTGAGCGGGGCAGAGGGAGTGCAAGGAGATGGAGAAGCTCACGAGGGCTGTAGGGTTCGGGGG
>NC_041386.1:38643659-38692947 GCF_002162155.2 Triticum dicoccoides | reverse complement strand
TTTTTTTGCTTTGCCTTTTCTTTTTACTTTTCTTTTTTTGTTTTATGTGTAGTTTTCTTCTATTTTAGTTTTGAAAATTACACCAATGGTTCCTAAATTGGTATTGCTTATACATACTACTGCCACATTAATTTGGGTAACTAAATAAAATAGTTTAATATTTTATTTATTGTAAAAGGAATTCAACTAATTGTTTTTGCTACTATTCAAAACATTTTAGAGTATTTATTCCTTTTATAAAAGTGTGGTTCCTCCACCATAATTACTTATGTATTATTTGGTTCACTCCGAACATTTAAATTTTAATATTTGAAAACTTTTATTGTTTGCTCGATTTTGAATTTGAAATTCGAACTAGGTTCCGAACTAACGCGAGTTTAACCACAGTAACCGAGGTGGCATGGCATCATTAGCGGGGATTACTGTAGCTTGATTACCCGGGCGTCACAGATACACTCCCCAACTGGGCAAGGCAGAGTTCGTCCGCCAGCAGTATCCGCGGACCATGCCACTCGTTGTCTGGTGCTAAACTCTTTTCATCTGCGACTGTTTCAACAATTTATTTAGGAGTTTGGTGGCCGATGGGATGACTGACGATGATTGATTGGGGTTGGGGGTTTCTCGACTACTAGGGCTTTCCTGGGCTAAGTTTTCTTTGGGCCTAATTCCTACATGATAAAGAAACAATTCTTAAAATTCTAGGTGTGCCACGTCCCACCCGACACACTCTCTAGCTACGCCGGTGGCTCACATGGAGGATGCCAAGGCAGCGGCCCCGGGATTACGGCGATGTTGTAGGTCGGCCAAGTTCACGTCGTGGCATGGGTGTCCTCTGATGGCTGTGGAAGTCGTCTATGGTGGGAAGACGACCCACCCTTTTGGTAATCATGGCCATGGGCACCACTCTATGAGGGCTATTTTCAGTTTTCTAACATGATACCGAATCACTAGTAAGTCCTTAGCAACAGACAACGTCCATTAATCCCCCGGGCTCACACGCTCCTGCATCCAGCCCTCGATGCTTATCAATCTTGTGTACCTGAGTCCCTGACCCCGTCTCCCATGCCCTTCTCTTGCATCCAACACTCCTACAAGTCTCACTGTAAGTGCCTCACACAATTGTGTCCTTAGTTCTTTTTAGATCAATGAATCACATTGTATATTTGTTGTGGAATCGGTTTGTTTTGTCAATACCAAAAGATAGAATGAATTAACTGAAGACCGAATAGAGAAAAAAGGGAAATGTGAAGTAAATTTGGTTGTCGAATATGGAATTACTAGACCGAATAAACCGTACAGACCAACGCTTAGACTTATACGTGTAGATGGAGGGAGTGGTGAGTATATTTATCATAAATATGCATCCTTTAATAAATTTAATATGTATTAGTGGTACTAAAGAAACACAACATACATATGCACACAACTTTATGAAGGAAAAATGTTGAGATGTGCTCTGCATAAAGTCGGCACCACGAATGTCATGGATTAAAGCTTTGTTAATACGAGTCTTCTTGCAGTACCGCTTCTCAGAAATACGGCATGCATGTAGCCATGCTGATGTACATTCAAGATCCGGTAACAAATAGCGTAATGGCGATCACCAATATGCACATAGACTATGCGTAGTACGTAGATACACCTCCAACCGGCAAGACAGAGTCCATCTGGCCAACAGTACCCGCGGACCACGCCCCTCGCCGTCTGGTGTTAAACCCTTTCCGTCTGCGATTGTTTCAACAATTTAATTAGGAGCCTGGTGGCTGATGGGATTACTGACGATGATTGATTAGGGTTGGGGGCTTCTCGACTACTAGGGCTTGTTTGGGCTAAGCTTTCTTTGGGCCTAATTCCTACATGATAACGAAAGAAATATCAAAATTCTAGGTGTGCCACGTCCCACCCGAAACACTCTTTAGCTACGCTGTTGGCTCACATGAAGGATGCCAAGGCAGTGGCCTTGGGGTTATGGCGAATGTTGTAGGCTGGCTCATGCACACGTGGATTGGCAATGACCAAGTTCACGTTGTGGCATGGGTGCCCCCTGATGGCTGTGGAAGTTGTCTATGGTGGGAAGACGACCCACCCTTTTGGTAATCACGGCCATGGGCACCACCCTATGAGGGCTAATTTCAGTTTTCTAACCCGATACTGAATTACTAGTAAATCCTTAGCAGTAGACAACATCATTAATGCCCCGGGCTCACACGCTCCTGCATCTAGCCCTCGATGCTTATCAATCTTGTGTACCTGAGTCCCTGACCCTGTCTCGTGAGCCCTTCCATTGCATCCTACAAGTCTTAGTGTAAGTGCCTCACACAATTGTGCCCTTAGTTCTTTTTAGATCAATGAATCACATTGTATTTTTTCTTTTATGAAATCGGTTTGTTTTGTCAATACCGAAGACCGAACCGAATTGACCGAGGGTCGAATAGAGAAATAAAGGAAACACAAAGTAAATTCGGTTGTCGGATACGGACAACTGATTTTTTGGAAGACGATGGCTGGACCGAACAAATCGTACAGACTAATGCTCAGACTTATACGTGTAGATGGAGGGAGTGGTGAGTATATTTATCATAATATGCATCATTTAATAAATTCAATACGTATTAACCTTACTAAAGAAACACAAGATACAGATACAGACAACCTCATGCAGGAAAAATGCAGAGATACCCTCCGCATAAGGCCGGCCCCGTCTCCTGTGCCCTTCTCTTACATCCAACACTCCTACAAGTCTCAATGTAAGTGTCTTACATAATTGTGCCCTTTTCTTACATCCAACACTCCTACAAGTCTCAATGTAAGTGCCTTACACAATTGTGCCCTTTTCTTACATCCAACACTCGTACAAGTCTCGATGTAAGTGCCTTACACAATTGTGCCCTTTTCTTGCATCCAGCACTCCTACAAGTCTCAATGTAAGTGTCTTACACAATTGTGCCCTCAGTTCTTTTTAGATCAATGAATCCAAGATTAATTCGATGAATCATACTTCATATTTTTGTGAAATCGGTCCGTCTCGTCAAGAGACCGAACCGAATTGATCATGGGGCGAATAGAGAAAAACAGGCGGTTGGTAAATATGGAGGACTGTATTTTCGAAAGGCCAAAATGACCGAACCAAACAAACCGACTAATGCCCGAACTTACACGTATGGGCGGAGGGAGTAGTGAGTCTATATTTACCATAAACATGCATCCATTAATGAATTTATTAATATGTATTATAACAGCACTAAAGAAACACAAGATACAGATACACACAACCTCATGCACGAAAACCGGCATCATCATGGGTTAAAGCCGGTATAAAAACGCAGGATCGCTCCTCAGGAATACGGCATGCATGCAGCCATGCTCACCTACGTTCAAGATCCGGTCACAAAGAGCGTAGCCAGTATGCACGTAGACGATGCGTAGGTACAACCCCCAACTGGTCCGTCCAGGCAGCAGGACCGGCGGACCACGCCTCTCGTGTCTCGTCGGCTGGTGCTAAACCCTTTCCGCCACCACCGCTGGCGCATCCGTCGTCCAGTCGAGCCTTCCCACAGCCCACGCGCCACGCCACCTACGCCTCAACTTCCCATCCATTTCTCCCTCTCCATCTCTCTCCCCGTCTCTCTCTCTCCAATCCGTCTCCCTAACTGCAGATTTGTCTCCCCTTTCGCCGCGCGCGGGCGGGGCGAGCTAGGAAGGAATCCTTTTCTCCTTTCTGTTCCGCCTCCTCCTCCCAACTCATCCGCCGCGCCGCGCGCCTCCTTCCCTTCCGCCGCCGCTAGATCCTTTTCCTCGCCTTTTCTTTCCTTTTCCCCCGCGCATGCACGGGGACGGGGTCCTGTGACCGATTCGCCGGCCGGTCAGACCAATGGGGGACGCGTCCACCTCCGCAGCCGCCCCCGCCACGCCCACCTCCACGCTCATCTGCCTCGAGGACGGCAACGACCTCTTCCTCGACGACGACGACAGCCCCGCCGGCGGCCTGGCGGACTCGCGCCTCGCCGCCGCCGACGGGCTCCTGCTCCTCGACCGCGACGACGAGTACGCCGCGCTCATGCTCTCCAAGGAGGGCGCCGGCGCTGGCGGCGGCGGCGGCGCGTGCGGCGAGGAGCTGGACGAGTGGACCAAGGCCGCGCGCGCCGCGTGCGTCGACTGGATTGTCAAGGTGCTGCCTCGCGCCGTCTTTTCCCAGGCGAAATTTGTCGTGCAAAACCGGATCTTTGTTCACTGGTTTCCATATGCGTGCTTGTTGGCAGACGAACGCGAGGTTCCTCTTCAGCGGGAAGACGGCGTACGTCGCGGTGACGTACCTCGATCGGTTCCTGGCGCAGCGGCGAGTCGATGTACGTACTGTAATAATTAATCACCCTGCGCCGCCATTGCCTTCCTCCTCTGCTCTGCTCTGTTCTGTAATGCCGCGCCGCCGAGTGTTCGATGTAATGCCTGACCTCCGCATTGCCGTTTTCGGGGGATCCAGCGGGGGAAGGAGTGGGCCCTGCAGCTGCTCTCGGTGGCCTGCCTGTCGCTGGCGGCCAAGGTGGAGGAGCACCGGGTGCCGCGGCTGCCGGAGTTCCGGCCGGACGAGTACGACTTCGACAGCGCCTCCATCCTGCGCATGGAGCTGCTCGTCCTCGGCACGCTCAACTGGCGGATGATCGCCGCCACCCCGTTCCCCTACCTGAGCTGCTTCGCGGCCAGGTTCCGGCACGACGAGCGCAGCGCCATCGTCCTGCGCGCCGTCAAGTGCATCTTCGCCTCCATCAAAGGTCAGACCAAAGGTTCCATTCCATTAATCCACCGGGTCGAATCGGATCATACTAACAAGAGCTCTCGTGTGCGTGTGCCCGCAGCGATGAGCTCGGTGGAGTACCAGCCGTCGACGATGGCGCTGGCGTCCATCCTGGCCGCGCGCGGCGGCAGTGAGGGGACGGGCCCGAGCCTAGAGGAGGAGCTCAAGGCGATCCTGGGCTCATCATGGCAGCAATTACACACGGTAAGCCCCCATCATAATAGCCCCGCCCTTTTTGGAAATCTGTTGGTGAAAAGGGGCAATGATGAGTAAATGCTCTCCTCCGTGGCACAGGAGCATGTGTATTCCTGCTACAGCCTGATGATCCAGGAGGAGGACAGGTCCACGCAGTCGGGCAGGGAGGTGGCGGCTTCCTCCGGCGTCTCCGCGGCCGCCCCCGCCGGCAGCCCGGGCACCTCCGTCGCCATGGCCGACGACAATAACGCCATTGCCACCGCCTCGGCGGACAACAATAAGAGGAGACGGGTGCATTCGCCTCAGCCTCAGCGCCAGTAGGAGGAGCTGGATGGATGTTTTGGCCGGAGTTCAGCTCGCTGCTGATTTCTGTCGCCCCCCTGGCCTTAGCCCTTTTTTTCATTAGCTCGAGCAGTGATTTTGGTGGTGGTGGCGGTGGCTAAATAGGGGGCAGGACTTGATTCTTGTGATTGTGCAATTATTGCAGCTATTATTGCAGCTGATTGGTAAGTTAGGATCGGAAAGATTTCGGTTTTCAGGAGATCTTTCCCGTCCCAGGCTTAAAAGGGCACTGTAAAGACGATAGAGAGAGGCAGAGAGAAAGGCCACGCAGCAGCAGTAGCACCCAGCTGCAAAGAGCTCTCAGCTCAGCTCAGCTCAGCTCAAAGTGAGGTGAAAAGAAAAGAAGAGAGAGAGCAACAAAGCCTAGGCAGCATGAGTGGGGGGAGCCATTTTTTTCCTTCCTTTGCGTATGTGTGTGTGCGTGGATGGTATGGGAGCTAGCTGGACCTGTCCTCTCTTCCCGTCCTCATCTGGGCACTCCATCAGTGAGCAGTGGCAAATAATACAGCAACAGTTAAGCCGATGTTCATTCATTCAGATGATGATGATGGCCTGGTTGTTCGGGTTTGCTCTCTGTTGATTTTGGCTCATTGCCATTGCCATGCCACGCTCTTGAGATGCCGAAACAGAGTGTGCCCTCCCCTCATCTGCTAGCCCCGTGCGCACTTGTTGCTTGAGCAGTGGGGGTGGGCGGTTGGGTGTTGTGTCTCGCTGTCATTTACGGGTGAAAGCAACTGTGCCCTCGCTTGCTAGTTGCTCGCTCTTTTGCTATGCCTATGCTGTGATACCTACCACTTACTTCATGCCTCCTATATTGTTGAGCCAAGCCTCTAACCCACCTTGTCCTAACAAACCGTTGATTGGCTATGTTACCGCTTTGCTCAGCCCCTCTTATAGCGTTGTTAGTTGCAGGTGAAGATTGAAGTTTGTTCCTTGTTGGAACATGGAGATGTTGTTCCTTGTTGGAACATGTTTTACTTGTTGGGATATCACAATATATCTTATTTAATTAATGCATCTATATATTTGGTAAAGGGTGGAAGGCTCGGCCTTATGCCTGGTGTTTTGTTCCACTCTTGCCGCCCTAGTTTTCGGCATATCGGTGTTATGTTCTCGGATTTTGTGTTCCTTACGCGGTTGGGTTATAATGGGAACCCCTTGACAGTTCGTCTTGAATAAAACTCCTCCAGCAAGGCCCAACCTTGGTTTTACCATTTGCCACCTAGCTTTTTTCCCTTGGGAGTCGCGCATCCCGAGGGTCATCTTTATTTTAAACCCCCGGGTCAGTGCTTGTCTAAGTGTTGGCCCAAGCCAGAGCACCGTGCAGGGCCGTCCCTTGGCAACTTGGGTTACGTTGGCTCTGAGAATGAGATATGTGCAGCTCCTATCGGGATTTGTCGGCACAGCGGGTGGTCTTGCTGGACTTGTTTTACCATTGTCGAGGATGTCTTGTAACCGGGATTCCGAGTTTGATCGGGTCTTCCCGCTAGAAGGAATATCCTTCGTTGACCGTGAGAGCTTGTGATGGGCTAAGTTGGGACACCCCTGCGGGGATTTGAACTTTCGAAAGCCGTGCCCGTGGTTATGGGCAGATGGGAATTTGTTAACGTCCGGTTGTAGAAAACCTGAAGTTGACCTTAATTAAAATGCATCAACCGCGTGTGTAACCGTGATGGTCTCTTTCCGGCGGAGTCCGGGAAGTGAACACGGTGTTGGAGTTATGCTTGACGTAGGTTGTTCTAGGATCACTTCTTGATCATACTTTTATCGACCGTGCTTTGCCTTCTCTTCTCGCTCTCATTTGCGTATGTTAGCCACCATATATGCTAGTCGCTTGCTGCAGCTCCACCTCATACCGTTATCTTACCCATAAGCTTAAACAGTCTTGATCGCGAGGGTGCGAGATTGTTGAGTCCCCGTGGCTCACAGATACTTTCAAAACCAGCTTGCAGGTGCCGATGTAACCGTGCAGATGACGCAACCAAGCTCAAGGAGGAGCTCGATGAAGATCTTGTCCTTTGTGTTGTTTCGTACTAGTTGATCGGTAGTGGAGCCCAGTTGGGGTCGATCGGGGACCGTGTCGCATTTGGGGTTCTTCTTTTATTTTGGTTCCGTAGTCGGACCTTGATTGTATTTGAATGATGTAATGCTTTACTCATGTATTGTGTGAAGTGGCGATTGTAAGCCATCTATGTATCTCTTTCCCTTATGTATTACATGAGTTGTGTGAAGATTACCTCACTTGCGACATTGCTTTCAATGCGGTTATGCCTCTAAGTCGTGCTTCGACACGTGGGAGATATAGCCGCATCAAGGGCGTTACACTGGCACGGTTACATCGGCCGCTGGCTGTGTGCCGGCGAGAAACCTATTCATTTCGGAGGTTGGCCGTGTTGCCGATGAAAAAACTATTCATTTTGTAGGCTGGCTCTATTGTCGGCCGCTGGCTGTGTTGTCGAGAGGACGTGGAGACGGTTGTGTTGCCGGCGTGAACTAGGGCCGCTGGCATGAACTAGGACGTGGTTTATTCTAAAATTTAGGTTTAAAAAGGGAGACGGACAGAATGCGTCCATGCATTGGACGCACGGCCACCGCATCCCAGAAATGGTTCAGACACGACCTCATTGCCCACCCCAAACGAATAGAATCCGAGTCAAACGGACGTCCGTTTGAGGTCGTGCGCTGGAGTTGCCCTTACTGCCTTTGCTCGGCTGTCTTGTGCCTGGCTGGCAGCCGGTAAAACACACACACACAAAAAAAAAAAACAGGTCGGCAGCTATTGGCTGACGCTGTTGGAATTTTATCTATCCCAAGTGGCCGCTGCTTCCTGCCGCCTTGTGCTTGTGCTTGTGCGGCAGTAGGAGTTGTTGTGGTACACACGATGCTTGCCTTGACTGGTCAAAAACATTTGATACGGGCGCCGGGCGACAGCAGTGATGGAAGCAAGCTGCCTCTGTGTCAATCGCCTGTGATGCGGAGATAAGGCTGGGCGCCAAAAGAAGCTAACCGCCAATCCCCCTATGCTGCTGCACAAGCACCCACACTGTTCTGTTCTGCTCAATGCTTACGACGGTGGCATTTGGATTGCAACAGATCCCTGGTCAAAGTGGCAACTTCCAAAGAATCACGCTTCAGTGACAGTCACACCGGACAAGAAGAATGATTGAGATTTTCATCAAAAAAATTGGAGCTAAATTTCTGGCACTGGACGTCAAACAGGCACAAAGATGGCAAAAAGGAACAGATGTCTCAAGTACTTTAGGTTGGTGCAAGCTTATATCAAATGATGCATATACAATTTCAAGTTCCAACATAAACAACATGAAAAAATAACTATCAAGGGTCTATTAAAGCACTTTTGAAGAATCGAGCCCACAGTCTTGGCTCATCCTCTAAAGATCAAATGCAAAAGAAAAAGAAGGCCATAGATTCAATTCACCTAGATAAATAAAACGGATTAATAACAGCAGAAAGAAGAGTTTCTTATGCTCACCACAGCGCCCAAACTGCGTTGGCATCGCCGTCAGCCTGTAGTCCTACCACCTCACTTCAGTTCCTGACTGCAAATTAGCTGGCGTCTCCTACTGAGAACCCACCGGGAAGAGCTTGACTATCGCGGCGATGGGCATGCCTATGAAGCCGATGACAATGCAGGAGAACCACTCCCTGAGCGACAGAGGGGTGGTGTTCGCAAAGTCGCCAAGGAACTGTACTATGATGATCTGGAATACGACCGTGCTGCTGAGCACCGCGACAAACACGTTGTTGTCTAGAATGCCTTTGAATACATTTATCCTCTCCATCTCTCTGGAGCTCACCTCGTTGAACACCTGCATAACGAAAACTTCAGCTCATTTTCGCACACTGTCACCCAGAAAAACTAGTATGGTTCTTTTTTTCATTCAAAATTATTATTTGGTAATGAAGTCGTCAGACTTTGTTGCCTTGGTAAGTGTTCATAGTTTGCCATATTATGATAGTGACAGAGAAGCATTATAGTCCTATTAATAAGGATGCATTCATTGTATTTCTTGTATTTAGTATTTTTGCTGAAACCAGTGCCTGGTTGATAAATAAATGGCATTATTGGAGCGGGGAACAGTGAAATCCTAAAAGACTCTTTCGCAGAAATCAAATGAATGCAATAGAAACTTCGACTTACCTGGCAGAACACAAAGCAATTGAAGATGAGCGTGTTCAGGACTAGATCGGAATTATCACCCTTAAGTTCAAACAACGTCTTTCCTTCGGTCTGCAGATACCAAATTACAAAGAACTGGTAGATTGCCTGTCCCATGATGTTCCTCCACATAATGTTGCTAATGAAGTTTCCTTTCCTTCCAACGGGAGTCCTCTTCATCAGTTCATCGTTTGGAGGTTCTGTGGCCAATGCCAATGCTCCGAGTGTGTCCATGATCATATTGACCCACAGCAACTGAACAGCAGTGAGGGGAGCACTCCCTGAATTGACAAGTAGAAGTATGAAAAACAGTGAAATGCACCTCACAAAATAAACTATGGAACTAAAAATTTGCTACATTAATATAGTTTCCAGGTGTAGCTTATCTTAATACTGTCTTAAAGGAATATTTGTATCACAATTTATGAGTTAAAAACTTGAAAAAAACATGTAGCAGTTAGTTCCATCAGGAGTTGGTTTATGATAATAATTGGACCATGAACCAGCACTAAAGGTAACATACAAAATGACTGATTAGAATTCAACTGTAGAATGTTATTTTATTTTTTACAGAATCAAGCTGATGCGGTAAAACCCCTCCCTTTAATCAAATGAACTGATTTAGTGTTCAGTTCTTGAAGGTTATTCAATTTTTACAGAAATCAGCCTATGTTCTTTCTTTACAGGTTATTGCCAGCTTAAATGAGCGCATCAAAGTTTCAGGTATACCTGTCAAGCAGGCTGACGAGAAGTTCACAACGAGGGCAACCACGTTGACTGTCAGTTGAAACTGCACAAACTTCTGAATGTTGATGTACACAGATCGACCCCATTTGGCAACTGTGACTATGGTGGAGAAGTTGTCATCAAGAATGATGACATCGGCACTCTCTTTCGCAACCTTCAAACAGATAGCAAAATGAGGCATACTGGAACTAAATAAGGAATGGCTTGAGTGGACAAGTAATTGACTGTGCAAATCATGATGTACAAGGCCTTATAGATGCTGCAGTGGCATAATGATAGATCATAAACATGCTGACACACTACTAGGTAGTAGTAATTACATTGGAAGACACTCAATGAGTCATAGCTAGGCATGTCAAAGAATTTTATAGTATTTTATATATTAAATTGACATGACTATTTTTCCCCATACAAGAGATAATATTAATAATTTTTGCTCTGTGAAAATACCTCAGTTCCAGCAATGCCCATCGCAAGTCCAATATCAGCCTCATGAAGTGCAGGTGCATCATTTGTCCCGTCACCAGTCACCGCAACAACTTCTTCATGTGTGGTCCGGAGATTCTTCACTAAGGTGTGCTTGTCAAGTGGTGAAGACCTAGCCATTACCTGATATGATACATATAACAACAGTATGTTGACAAATGAAATCCAGAAATGATAGGCAAGATAAATGGCAACAGCAGTAAACATACCTGTATCTTTGGTATCAATTTGAACATTTCTTCTGCACTCTTAGTTCTAAAATCTGGGCCTTCAATGGCAAGACCACCTTCAGTCAGAATGCCACATTCCCGGGCAATTGCCTTTGCTGTGTTAATGTTGTCGCCTGTGACCATCCTGACAGTAATACCGGCTGACCTGCAGATGGCGACGGATTCCTTCACACCCGGGCGCACTGGGTCTTTAATCCCAACAATGCCAATGCATGTGTACCCCTCTTCAGGAATCGCATCATTAGCTGAGAACCCTTGTGCAACTTCAATGTAAGCAAGGCACAGAGTGCGAAGTGCCTCATTTGCAAAGCTCTCGATCGTGGCATTCAAGTGAGCAATAGTTGCACTGTCAAGGGGGACGGCATTGCCTTGATCATTCAGGTACTTGCTGCAAGATGCCAATATGATCTCTGATGCACCTTTGCAGTGAGCACGGAATGCGCCCCCTGGCAGCTGGATGACCACTCCCATTCTCTTCTTCGCTGAGTTAAATGGCTCGACTTTGAGGAGGGTGGTTGCTTTTCGCACTGCCTGGAAATCTCCACCGAGTGACAGGCCAAGCTCTAGAATTGCTGTCTCTGTTGGTGTGCCCAGTATTTCGCGTTTGCCATCCTGGTTGATGACAACATCGCCACCAGTGTTGTTAAATATGGACTGCGAGAGCATTGTCATGACAGAATCCGGTAGCTCAGAGAATAAGCTCTTGGTGTTTGAAGATTTATCCACTTCTTTAATTTTGCCACAGATGCAAGCCTTGACGACAGTCATGTGATTCGTTGTGAGTGTGCCAGTCTTGTCGCTGCAAATGGAGGTTGCTGAGCCCATGGTCTCACAGGCTGCCAGGTGTCGGACAAGTGCCTTGTCATTCATCATCTTCTTCATGGCAAAAGCAAGGCTCAAGGTCACGGCGAGCGGTAAGCCTTCAGGAACTGCTACGACAACAATGGTAACAGCAATAGCAAAGAACTCAAGCAGCTCCAGTGCATCATCTCCACTCCAACTCAAGTACGACCCATCCATGATCTTGCGTCGGAACAGGCTTTCAGTGAGCACTGCAAATGTGACAACAGCAAAGACGAGGCCTATTTTGCCAATGATGGTTGCAACGCCGTTCAGCTTGACCTGCAATGGCGTCTCATCATCCCCTCCTTCACTGAGGGTGGCCATGAGTTTACCCCATTGAGTCCTCATGCCGACTGTTGTCACAAGCATCTTGCAAGAACCATCCTGCACTTTAGTTCCTGACAAAAGGAATGGGTTCTCGGCATTGACAGCAACTGGTTCACTCTCCCCAGTCAGGCTTGATTCATTAATCAGCAATGAGAATCCTGATACGAACAAACCGTCAGCTGGTACTTGATCACCAATGGAAAGGTGCACAATGTCACCAACGAGAAGCTCATATATCGAGAGCTTCTGCCGGTACCCACTCCGGGTGACCTGCACCGTGATCTTCTTCTTCTCCTTGTCAAGGTCCTTGAACTGCAGGGATTGCCGGTAGTCGCTTGTCGCAGTGACAAACACAACCAGAAGAATACTAGCCACGATGCCGAGGCCATCATGCGCGCCCTTGGGCCACCCCTCGGTGGCAATGCCGACGACAAGCGAGAAGAAGGCACATGCAGCAAGGATCATGAGTGTCATGTCCTGGAGCGCCTCCCAGACAAAGACCCAGAAGCTGCGGGCCTCCGTCTCGGCGAATTTGTTGATGCCAAAGATCTCCTGCCGGGATGCAAGCTTGTCCTTGGATGTGCTGACGCCATCCGACTCTGAGGTAGACACCTTTGATAAGAGGCCCTCAGTGCCGCCATGTGCTTTCAACTTCTTGATGTCGTGGCTCTCGACAACAGAGCTCAGTTCCTCAGCACAGATGCCATAGCCTGCTGCCTTGACAGCAGCAGGGACTGTGTACTCGCTCTGGGGAGCGAGGCCTGTGAAATTGTGTTGGTGGTAAGATTGACTGGTTGAAATCCAGAAGGAAAGGGATAATTATTGTACGCTCTGGTATCATCATACCATGGATGAACTGAAGCGCAGCCTTTGAAACAAGCACAGCAACACGCAGCTTCTCCTGAAATAGGTATTAGTGTGGAGTCAGTCTCAAGAATAACAACTGTTCTCAGATTGCTTGAAGCTGAACATGGCATACAGATGTACTCCCTCCGTTTCTAATTATAAGATGTTTTAGATATTGCAATATGGACTACATACGGATTAAAATGAGTGAATAAACACACTAAAACGCTTCTAGATGCATGCGAATCTGAGAAAATAGATAGAGAAAAGCTAAAACATTTTATATCTAGGAACGGAGGGAGTAGTAAAAAGCACCAGAGAGAAATGACAGTTGCAGCAGCTATAACTAGAATCCACTTGTTTATTGAAGGGCAACTTTGTTGGTTTATAACTTTATATTCACAGGAGTTGCAGCAGCAAAAAAACAACTCCACCAGATCTTCTATATCTAAATAGCTAGCCCCCACTAACATATTTCTCTCAACATGCAAGCATGCCACATCATCAAGCAACATGCATGGCAAAAGGCCCACCACAACATGCATTCATGCACATGAAAATGTCCACCTCAACATGTAAACATATATTAGATATTTTACAATACATTAATCAAACACAATAAAGCATATGGATTTGCAATTTTAGTTTTCGTAATATCACTATTCACGTTCCATAGAAATCACATATCATCGAAATGTATTGCAAATATTCCCGCAACAACGTGCGGAGTATCATCTAGTATTTAAAAAGACGACAACCCGTGGTCAGACCATCAGAGAAGACCAAAAATATAGGATTGTGTTCTTCTAGAATAAAATAATCCATAATGGAGATTCCCTTTTTTAACAAAAAAGATCCGCTAGAAGCATCCACGTCACGCAATGCTGCGTTTTTCACAAGGCTCTAGGCCTACTTCATTCATCTGATAATTGTTCTAGCAAATGGCAAAAATCAACTATGGCAAGTTTGATACACTACATAGAAATCCAAAAGTATATAGTGCAGGAAAAGTAGTAACTTTTGGTTATATTTTACTACATACGGTATCTTGATTTTCTTAACAACAAGGCCTATTCTGAAACTTTTGACATACGTGCATTAATGACAGTGATGTAATTTCACTCTAAACAACACAGAATAATAATTACAGACTCGCTCCAAACAGATGCGTCGAACAACTATAGGTGCATTGCAGATCAAGATCTGTGTATATTATTTGCCATTGCCCTCTCAGATGTCTAGTGTCATGGCCTAACTAATGTTTGCTTTTTGGGACGAACCTCTGCATCACAATTTTCTGATAAGAAGGTATATGCTCTACTACCAACTATGGCATGTGCAGCCTGCGCTTTCTATGCGTGCCAACCAAAGGTTGGGGGAAACGCCTGACAATGGCAGGCGCGAGCGACCGCGACAGAAAACAATACATGAGAGATGCAAAAGGGCGAATTAAATTGATTCTCTTCTAGAGTTCTTGGTTCTCCAACCAAAAATTAATTCTCCGTTCCAGAGTTCTTGGTTCTCCCTTTCGCAAATAAAAAAGAAAGAGTTCTTGGTTCTCCGGCGAAATTACTACCGTAGATGGAAATCGAGGACGGGGAGGCGTATGTATGTGCGTGCGTGCGTACCTGGTTGGTCCGCTTCATGGCGGCGGCCTCGGAGCGCTTGCCGAGGTTGGCGGTGAAGCGGAAGCGGCGCTTGGGGTTCTTGACGACGCCGACGACCTTGCGCCATCGGCCCAGCGCCTCGTGGGACGAGTGCTTGGGCTTGACGCCCCCGAAGTTCTCGTTGAGGTAGCTCTCCATGGCGGGCGTCCCTGCTTGCTCTCCCTGTCAAACCAACCAAGGAAGCCCTCTCCGATCTCCCACCACCACCACCAGCTCCGCCGTGCCTATATATTAGCACGCGGCTCCTCGCACCGGCATTTTCCGGGAAGGAAGCGCGTGGGGGGCCGTCGTTGACGCGTCGTGGGTACGTGGGTCCGACTCCGGTGCGATACTTTCATGGAAGTGGCGGTATTCTGTCCTTGGGGGTGGCCGATTTCATGGAAGGTGGCGAGTTTTTTAGGTAGGAGCGGTGGTGGATCCGAGCGAGGGAGGAAGAGGGGAGGCGCGACGTGTGGGAGCGAGCGAGGGGAAGGGAATTAAGCGGGTGGTGCTTCCTTGCTTTGCTCTGGTTTGGGGAAAGGAGCGTGGATTCAGGGGTCAAACGGAACGGGTCTCCGGGCCGATGAACGCTGCATGTCTGTCTCTCTGCGTCTGGCCCATGATTGTTGCGGGAAATTTACGGTGGGTTCGGCGAGTGGGACGGGAAAGCAGGGGAGACGGGGACGGTGCTGTCCACGCGCATGCTCTTCAAGTTCTGCTTTTCACCAAACAATTTAACAATTTCTTTTTTTTTTGTTTGCGAGAAAATTTAACAACTCCTTGATTGTATTTTTTCTAGAAGCGTCCAGTCTATTTATCAAACATCGTGACAGTACAAAGAACATGAGATTAAAAAAAATCAAATCCATGTTCGTAAACTACCTGACAAGGGCAACAAGCGCTGGAGCGAGCCACAGAGCATAGATAGTGAGGAAGTAGTCGTGTCAAGACCCGAAAGGACCACACGAGAGCAACAACCGTCGTCGATGAAGAAAAGCATAGATCGAATGGGTCCAACCCGTGGACACATGAACGCAGACGAACGAAGATCGACAAGGATGAGTATGCAGATGAAATGGCAATAATGCAGGCGGTCCTTGGAGACCCGGAGCGTGCAGAAAGAGCATTTTCTTCAATTTCAAGGGATTGATCAATGGTCACCGAGTGTTGAATCGGAACAGGGCACAAGGGCATTTCATGTTAATGGGCGACTACTTTACCCATATGCCCTATTTGCACACAATTTTCGCCGACCCTTTCAGATTCGGGGAAATGTGTTTGATGGTCTTTGCAATGGTGTCCAGGCCTACCATGCTAATTCATCTTGAAGAAGGATGTCATAGGAAGAACCGGATTCTCTGGTGCACGGTTGCACTGCGGATGCTTGCATATGCCATGGCCACAAATTCATCGGTCGAGTACCTCCGGAAGTCTAAGAGCGTGTACGAAGACTCAATGGTCAGATTTGCTATTGCAGTCAGAGTGTCTGGACCTTGGTACTTGAGAGAACCAATTGTTACAGACACCGAAAGGCTCATGACACTCTCGGAAATAAGAGGATGGTCATCGGATCTCTTGATTGCATGCACTTCAGATGGAAGAACTGCCCATATGCTCTACAATGGCAACATCAGGGCCATGTTAAGAAGCTCACCATCATTCTTGAAGCTGTTGCATCACAGGACCTCTGGATTTGGCAATCTTTCTTTGGCATGTCTGTTTCTCGCAATGACATCAATATATTGCAGCGGTCTCCATTGTTTGCTAGGTTGACAGAAGGACAAACTCCTCCGTGCAAATATATTGTCAATGGGCATGACTAATACGTGGCTAGTACCTGGTTGACAGTATCTACCCTCTATGGGTGACTTTCGTCGAGACCATCTCTGTGTTAGTCGGTCAGGAAAAAGCTCACTTTGCCAAAGGACGAGAAGAAGCTAGAAATGATGTGGATAGGGCATTTCGAGTACCCCAAGTCTGTTTTGCAGTTGTTTGAGGAACTGCAAAAATATGGGATCCAGAGACCTTGTAGGAGGTGATGACATGTCGTGTTACCATGCACAACATGATCATGGAGGATGAGGGTGAAGATCCTATCGAGGGTCTGGAATTTGAGAACATGGGTGATCTTATCCAACTTCCACGTCAGAATTCAATCATATTTGATAGGTTTGTCCAATTAAATCAACAAATTCGGCATCGAGCAACTCATGAGCAGCTTAAGTTTTGGCGTTCAAGATGCCATGAGTGCGCGGGCTGGGACGGAAAAGGAGCGGAGACTCAAACAGTGCCTTCGGTGGCGTTTGTGGTCGCACAACACATGTGTTTTAGTTCCAAGTAAAAAAAACAAACTGGGGGTATCCTCAAAGTGGACCTTTAAATCGCCCGTATACATCTGGATTGCATTGTTCCGACGCAGTTTGCCATCCAACAGCGCCCCGCATCGGTCCATGGACCAATCCCCTTGTTCGTTTTCCCGAAAAAACGGAAGCAAGCTAAAGGGGCTTTGTGGGAGTATGGACCGTCATCACGTGGGACTCCGACACCCCAACCCACCAAAAACCACACATGGACCCCACGTCTCCATTTGTTCCCTCCTTCTCGACATCTTCTTCCTCCCTTGCCGACGTCGCCACTCTACCGCCCTAGCCCCCCGATAATCCATTTCCGGACCTCCACCGCCTCCGTCACTCCACTAGATAGCCACGCCACTGGTCCACACCTCTCGTCCGTCCACCGCAGGTACCATCCGCCCCTATGGGGGGTCACTATGCCTGACAAGTGTTTGGTAAAATGGCGGTGATAATATTTGTGTCCCTTCTGTGAAGCAATGGATTCGGGCATGGAGTACATGTACGAGCACTGTGTTGAGTTGTCCCACGTGGAGAATTATGCGGATGAAAGGGCGATGATGCAGGCGGTCATTGTAGGCGCTAACGTAAGGAAGAGCATGCTCTTACTTTCAAGGGATCGACCAAGGTTCATCGAGTGCTGAATCGTAAGGCATTTGACAATGTGGACGACTACTTTGTCCCCAATGCCCTATTCGCGGACAATTTTTGTCAGCGCTTTCGGGCAAATAAATGTCTTCGATCACCTCTACAATTGCACCCTGTCCTACGATGGCTACTTCATCTTGAACAAGGATGTCGTAGAAAGGATTGGATTCTTTGATTACTATAAGTGCACGACTGCATTTCAGATACTTGCATATGGCACGGCCGTAGATTCGTAGGACAAGTACCTCCAGATGTATGAGAGTACATGCAGAGACGCCATGGTTAGATTTGCTACTGCAATGGTCGAGGTGTTTGACCTTAGTACTTGAGGGAACCAACTGTCACAGACATCAAGAGTCTCTGGGCAATGCCCGAAGAAAGAGGGTGGCCAGATTTGCTCAGATATCATGTGATTCCATGCACTGAAAATGAAAGAACTGCCCCAAAGCTTTTTTTGGCATGCTCCGGTCTCATAATGACATCAATGTACTGCAGTAGGCTACATTGTTTGCTAGGTTGACTGAAAAGTAAGCTCCTCCTTGCAACTATACTATCAATAGAAATCATTACAACGCATGGGCCACTATCTAGTTGACGGTATCTATCCTCCGTGGGCTACCTTCGTGATGACCGTCTCTGGGTCAGTTGGTCAGAAAGATCTCAGTTTGCCCAAAGGTAAGAAGGAACTAGAAACAATGTGGAGAGGGCATTTGAAGTGCTCCAAGCATGTTTAGGTGCTCGTGGATCCGCAAAACATTGAGATCCGAAGACCTTATGGGAGGTGATGACATGTTATATGATCATGCGCAACATGACCGTGGAGAATGAGGATGAAGATGTTCCTAGAGTCTAGATGTTGCTAGAGTCTGAAATTTGAGTACATGAATGATCCTATACAATTTCTAGATCAGAATCCAGCCACGTTTGATGAGTTTGTTCAAATGCAGCAACAAATTCAACATCGAGCTACTCATGAGCAGCTGGAGGAATATTTGATTGAGCATCTGTGGGCGGTTAAAGGGGACGATTAGAACATATGTACGAGTTGAATTCAAGTTGACTATTTATTTTAAATTTTAGTCGGATTGTAATATTTGAATTAGAACTATTGGCGCATTTGAATATTTTCACTAATCAAATATTTTATATGCTATTATTTTGAGCTCGTGGACTTAGAAAAAATAGAGACGGACATTTAGGGGACAATTCGGACATATGTGCGACTTGAGTTTAAGTTGGACTATATATTTGAAAACTTAGTTAGATTGTAAAATTAGAGTTAGAATTACTGTCGCATTTGAATATTTTCACTAATCAAAGATTTGATACACTATTATTTTGAGCTCGCAGACTTAATTTTTTTTAGGAACAGACGTCTAGGAGACAAAGTTGGATGACCATCTCCCATAACACTGTACGCGGACCAGTCCAGACCAATCCATAAACAAATACAGTGTGTGTCGGAG
The DNA here is from genome assembly GCF_002162155.2 of Triticum dicoccoides. Lineage (NCBI taxonomy): Eukaryota > Viridiplantae > Streptophyta > Magnoliopsida > Poales > Poaceae > Triticum > Triticum dicoccoides. The sequence goes on along the minus strand of NC_041386.1, from coordinate 38,673,848 downwards.
ATGCCCTAATTCCTAGCCTGAGAATGATGGCATAAACTTGTGAAGAATTTGTTTGATTTGCAACTTTGTGATACTTTCAAACGTACTAGACTCCGTCTGAACTTTCGGCATGCAAATTTTTACCCAATTCGTTGAGCTTTTCTGTCGACATATTTTGACTTGGAGAAATTATTATTACTCCCTCTGATCCAAATTAATTGATGCATGCTTACTACAACTTTGTAAAACCTAAATTATTATTATGTAAATTATCTCCATCTCGTGACCTGCTATCCTCTTGCGTCGCCCCCTCGAGGGCGACAATGGAGGCCTCAACCTCCGACGACAGCGACCCCCTCCCTCCGTAGCCGTCGGTGGTCGGCATCGGGCAAAGCCCGTTCGTGTGACTGCGGCGACTGAGGGCCTCTCCTCCCTCTCCCGAATCCACGGGCAGCATGGGCGCGGCCCTCCGGCCGGCGCTTGGTGTGCTGGTGGTGGGCTTCGATCAAAGGTAGGAGAGTGTGGCTGGACATGGCTAGTGGTGGCAGTGACGTTCATCCTAGATCCCGAGGCGGTGACGCTCGGTGAAGCTCAGGCGGTCCTTGACAGCATGGTGTGGTGGTGCCATGTCCAAGCGGAGTTGTACCAACGATCTTGTGGCTTTGGCTCCGGCTGGTTCGGATCATCGACTATGACGAGCAGGACCGGGATCCTTCTCGGCAATCTCGCGGTTTGGAGAGTTGGGGTGGCAGCCCGTCCTTAGGCTCCAGTAGTGGCGTTCGCCAACAATGGCCGGGATGTCAGGGATTCCGCGGTGGCAATGCTGCTGTGGGTAGTCGTCGGATCTGTGCAGCAAGATCTGGGGCTTTGAAAGTGGTCTTAATCAGTGCACACGATGTCGGTTGGAATCTCGTGGGGCAGATCCGGGTGAAGACCTTGTCTTCAGCCGGTGGTCGGAGCCAGTGATGGCGACACCCTTGGCGTCGTTTCCTTCTTGAAGGCATCATCGAGGTGAAGCTCCCACTTCCTTGCTCTACCTCCGGGGGAAACCCATGACCAGTTCATCGGACTATGGCAGCGCTCATGTGTTGTTCCTCCCGTGGGGACATCATTCTTGGAGGTGTTCCTCAGCTTGAGGGACCAGTGGACGGTTTCATCGGTGGAACGACGTTGCTTGTGACGCCTAACATGGAGTCCCGGCAGCGTGACGTCACAGGGTCTCGATGATGAATGCGTGGTGATCGACGCACATAGGGAGGTGGCATTGTTTGGCATCATGGCGACGTCGACAACAGGCCTGGCAAGGTCAATACATTGATACTAGTTCTGAAGAGGGATCAAGGGAAGATGGTGGCGGCGGCCTGTGAAGTGTGCGCATGTGGTGCCCCTAAGAGTACACTGGACCGATTTGTGCTCTCGACCCACTGTTGAACGGCTTGGTTGGGGCCTCGGTTTTGATGTTCGGTGTTGGTGCAAGGTTAGGGCAGGCGACCCTAGTCATGTGCACCCCCTTTATCACTTCATAGGAGTAGCAACTGTTATTGTCAAAGAAGGTGACTTCAGATTTATCGATATATTCTATGTAAGGTCTAGGTGAATAATTGATAAAATGGTTGTGTGCATCGCCCTGATGAACAGGCCGAGGGTCATCCTCCTTTTAGAATAAATGTAAATTTATTTGCACTGCATCTCATAAGAACTTCCCCATTAGGGCATTTCCAAGGCGGACCGGCAAACCGCCCGCATGCGTCCGGACCGCGCTGTCTGGACCATGGAAGCCATCCAACGCAGTCTTGTATTGGTCCGCGGCACAGTTCAGACGCGTTTTCTCCCGTAAATCGGAGACAAAAGTGAGGGAGCTTTGCGGGAGTCCGGACACCAGACACGTGGGATTCTGACACCCCTGGCCCACCCAAAACCCTTCCCGAACCCCATGCTTCCATCCTCCCCATTTTCTCTTCTCCCCACTTTCTCTTTTGCCTTCGTCGCCGCTCCACCACCCCGATCGCCACGCCACACCCCTGCCGGAACTCTACGTCCTCATCACCTCCAACGCTCTAGCAGGGCTCCACCCTGCTACTGCTCCGTGACCCCTATCCTCTGATGGCTCTGCCATGTACCATCCGCTACAGTTATACTCACCATGCTCGGCAACTATTGGATGAATCGCCGGAGCTAAAAGCAGTTTCCTTTCTTATTTCTAGCAATGTATTCCGATTTGTAGTACATATACGAGCACTATGTTGAGTCGTCGGACGGTTCGTCGGACAAGGAGGAGTACTCTGATGGGATGGCGATGATGCAGGCGGTCCTTGAAGACGCGGAAAGTGCGGAGGAACATGTTCTCAATTTCAAGGGCTCGATCAAGGGTCATCGAGTGCTCAACCGCAACAGTGCGCATGGCCATTTGACATTGATGACCGACTACTTTGTCCCGGATGCACTGTTGCTGACCATTTCGCCGCGTTCTCGAATGCGCAAGACTATTTTCGATCATTTGTACCTGTTGGGGAATGTAGTAATTTCAAAAAAATTCCTAGGCACGCGCAAGATCATGGTGATGCATAGCAACGAGAGGGGAGAGTGTTGTCCACGTACCCTCATAGACCGAAAGCGGAAGCGTTAGCACAACGCGGTTGATGTAGTCGTACGTCTTCAAGATCCGACCGATCAAGTACCGAACGCACGGCACCTCCGAGTTCTGCACACATTCAGCCTGATGACGTCCCTCGAACTCCGATCCAGTCGAGTGTTGAGGGAGAGTTTAGTCAGCATGACAGCGTGGTGACGATGATGATGTTCTACCAACGCAGGGCTTCGCCTAAGCACCGCTACAGTATTATCAAGGTGGACTATGATGGAGGGGGTACCGCACACGGCTAAAAGACCAACTGATCAATTGTTGTGTCTCTAGGGTGCCCCCCGGCCCCCGTATATAAAGGAGCAAGGGGGTGCGGCCGGCCAGGAGAGAGGGCGCGCCAGGAGGAGTCCTACTCCCACCGGGAGTAGGACTCCCCCCTTTCCTAGTTGGATTAGGACTTGGGAGGGGGAAAGAGGAGGGAGAGAGGAAGGAAGGGGGGCGCCACCCCCCTCTCCTTGTCCTATTCAGACTAGGGGGAGGGGCGTGCGACCCAGCCGTGGCCGCCACTCCTCTTCACCGTAAAGGCCCACTAAGGCCCATTAACCTCCCGAGGGGTTCTGGTAACCTCCCGGTACTCCGGAAAAATCCCGATTTCACCCGGAACACTTCCGATACCCAAACATAGGCTTCCAATATATCAATATTCATGTCTCCACCATTTCGAGACTCCTCGTCATGTCTGTGATCACATCCGGGACTCCGAACAACCTTCGGTACATCAAAACATATAAACTCATACTATAACTGTCATCGAAATGTTAAGCGTGCGGACCCTACGGGTTCGAGAACTATGTAGACATGACCGAGACACGTCTCCGGTCAATAACCAATAGCGGAACTTGGATGCTCATATTGGCTCCCACATATTCTACGAAGATCTTTATCGGTCGGACCACATAACTACATACGTTGTTCCCTTTGTCATCGGTATGTTACTTGCCCGAGATTCGATCGTCGGTATCTCAATACCTAGTTCAATCTCGTTATCGGTAAGTCTCTTTACTCGTTTTGTAATACATCATTCTGCAACTAACTCATTAGTTGTAATGCTTGCAAGGCTTAAGTGATGTGCATTACCGAGAGGGCCCGGAGATACCTCTCCGACAATCGGAGTGACAAATCCTAATCTCGAAATACGCCAACCCAACAAGTACCTTCGAAGACACCTGTAGAGCACCTTTATAATCATCCAGTTACGTTGTGATGTTTGGTAGCACACAAAGTGTTCCTCCGGTAAACGGGAATTGCATAATCTCATAGTCATAGGAACATGTATAAGTCATGAAGAAAGCAATAGCAACAAACTAAACGATCAAGTGCTATGCTAACGGAATGGGTCAAGTCAATCACATCATTCTCCTAATGATGTGATTCTGTTAATCAAATGATAACTCATGTCTATGGTTAGGAAACATAACCATCTTTGATCAACGAGCTAGTCAAGTAGAGGCATACTAGTGACACTCTGTTTGTCTATATATTCACACATGTATTATGTTTCCGGTTAATACAATTCTAGCATGAATAATAAACATTTATCATGATATAAGGAAATAAATAATAACTTTATTATTGCCTCTAGGGCATATTTCCTTCAGTCTCCCACTTGCACTAGAGTCAATAATCTAGTTCACACCGCCATGTGATTTAATACCAATAGTTCACATCACCATGTGATTAACACCCATAGTTCACATGGACATGTGACCAACACCCAAAGGGTTTACTAGAGTCAATAATCTAGTTCACATCGCTATGTGATTAACACCCAAAGAGTACTAAGGTGTGATCATGTTTTTCTTGTGAGAGAAGTTTAGTCAACGGGTCCGCCACATTCATATCCGTAAGTATTTTGCAAATTTCTATGTCAACAATGCTCTGCACGGAGCTACTCTAACTAATTGCTCCCACTTTCAATATGTATCCAGATTGAGATTTAGAGTCATCTGGATCAGTGTCAAAATTTGCATCAATGTAACCCTTTACGACGAACCTTTTTGTCACCTCCATAATCGAGAAACATATCCTTATTCCACTAAGGATAATTTTGACCGCTGTCCAGTGATCTACTCCTAGATCACTATTGTACTCCCTTGCCAAATCAGTGGTAGGGCATACAATAGATCTGGTATACAGCATGGCATACTTTATAGAACCTATGACTGAGGCATAGGGAATGACTATGGCTTTGAGTCTTACGCAGTTTCACACCTTGTAACACAGGCAAGAACTCTTTCTTTGACTGTTCCATTTTGAACTATTTCAAAATCTTGTCAAGGTATGTACTCATTGAAAAACTTATCAAGCGTCTTGATCTATCTCTATAGATGTTGATGCTCAATATGTAAGCAGCTTCACCGAAGTCTTTCTTTGAAAAACTCCTTTCAAACACTCCTTTATGCTTTGCAGAATAATTCTACATTATCTCCGATCAACAATATGCCATTCACACATACTTATCAGAAATGTTGTAGTGCTCCCACTCACTTTCTTGTAAATACAGGCTTCACTGCAAGTTTGTATAAAACTATATGCTTTGATCAACTTATCAAAGCGTATATTCCAACTCCGAGATGCTTGCACCAGTCCATAGATGGATCGCTGGAGCTTGCATATTTTGTTAGCACCTTTAGGATTGACAAAACTTTCTTGTTGCATCATATACAACTCTTCTTTAATAAATCCATTAAGGAATGTAGTTTTGTTTATCCATTTGCCAGATTTCATAAAATGTGGCAATTGCTAACATGATTCGGACAGACTTAAGCATGGATACGAGTGAGAAACTCCCATCGTAGTCAACACCTTGAACTTGTCGAAAACCTTTTTTGACAATTCTTAGCTTTGTAGATAGTAACACTACTATCAGCGTCCGTCTTCCTCTTGAAGATCCATTTAATATCAATGGCTCACCGATCTTTGAGCAAGTCAATTAAAGTCCATACTTTGTTCTTATACATGGATCTCATCTCATATTTCATGGCCTCAAGCCATTTCGCGGAATCTGGGCTCATCATCGCTTCCTCATAGTTCGTAGGTTCGTCATGGTCAAGTAACATGACCTCCAGAACAGGATTACCGTACCACTCTGGTGCGGATCTCACTCTGGTTTACCTACGAGGTTTGGTAGTAACTTGATCTGAAGTTACATGATCATCATCATTAACTTCTTCACTAATTGGTGTAGTAGTCACAGGAACAGATTTCTGTGATGAATTACTTTCCAATAAGGGAGAAGGTACAGTTACCTCATCAAGTTCTACTTTCCTCCCACTCACTTCTTTCGAGAGAAACTCATTCTCTAGAAAGGATCCATTCTCAGCAATGAATATCTTGCCTTCGGATCTGTGATAGAAGGTGTACCCAACATTTTCTTTTGGGTATCCTATGAAGACGCACTTCTCCGATTTGGGTTTGAGCTTATCAGGTTGAAACTTTTTCACATAAGCATTGCAACCTCAAACTTTAAGAAACGATAGCTTAGGTTTCTTGCCAAACCATAGTACGTACGGTGTCGTCTCAACGGATTTAGATGGTGCCCTATTTAACGTGAATGTAGCTGTCTCTAATGCATAACCCCAGAACGATAGTGGTAAATTGGTAAGAGACATCATAGATCGCACCATATCTAATAAAGTATGGTTACGACTTTCGGACACACCATTACACTGTGGTGTTCCAGGTGGCGTGAGTAGTGAAACTATTTCACATTGTTTTAACTGAAGGCCAAACTCGTAACTCAAATATTTTACTTCTGCGATCATATCGTAGAAACTTTTATTTTTTGTTACGATGATTCTCCATTTCACTCTGAAATTCTTTGAACTTTTCAAATGTTTCAGACTTGTGTTTCATCAAGTAGATATACTCATATCTGCTCAAATCATCTGTGAAGATCAGAAAATAATGATACCTGCCGCGAGCCTCAATATTCATTGGACCACATACATCAGTATGCATGATTTCTAGAAAATCTGTTGCTCGCTCCATTGTTCTGGAGAACGGAGTCTTAGTCATCTTGCCCATGAGGCATGGTTCGCAAGCATCAACTGATTCATAATCAAGTGATTCCAAAAGCCCATCAGCATGGATTTTCTTCATGCGCTTTACACCAATATAACCTAAACGACAGTGCCACAAATAAGTTGCACTATCATTATTAACTTTGCATATTTTGGCTTCAATATTATGAAAATGTGTATCACCACGATCGAGATCCAACAAACCATTTACATCGGGTGTATGACCATAGAAGGTTTTATTCATGTAAACAGAACAACAATTTTTCTCTAACTTACATGAATAACCGTATTGCAGTAAACATGATCCAATCATATTCATGCTCAACGCAAACACTAAATAACATTTATTATAGGTTTAACACTAATCCCGAAAGTATAGGGAGTGTGCGATGATGATCATATCAATCTTGGAACCATTTCCAATACACATCATCACTTCACCCTTAACTAGTCTCTGTTCATTCTGCAACTCCCGTTTCGAGTTACTATTCTTAGCAACTGAACTAGTATCAAATACTGAGGGGTTGCTATAAACACTAGTAAAGTACACATCAATAACATGTATATCAAATATACCTATGTTCACTTTGTCATCCTGCTTATCTGCCAATTACTTGGGGTAGTTCCGCTTCGAGTGACCAGTCCCTTTGCAGTAGAAGCACTCAGTTTCAGGCTTAGGTCCAGACTTGGATTTTTTCATTTGAGCAGCAACTTGCTTGCCGTTCTTATTGAAGTTCCCCTTTCTTCCCTTTGTCCCTTTACTTGAAACTAGTGGGTTTTTACCATCAACACTTCATGCTTTTCTTGATTTCTACCTTCGTTTGATTTCAGCATCACGAAGAGCTTGGGAATCGTTTCCGTTATCCCTTGCATATTATAGTTCGTCACGAAGTTCTACTAACTTAGTGATGGTGACTAGAGAATTCTGTCAATCACTATTTTATCTGGAAGATTAACTCCCACTTGATTCAAGTGATTGTAGTACCCAGACAATCTGAGTGCATGCTCACTGCTTGAGCTATTCTCCTCCATCTTTTAGCTATAGAACTTGTTGGAGACTTCATATCTCTCAACTCGGGTATTTGCTTGAAATATTAACTTCAACTCCTGGAACATCTCATATGGTCCATGACGTTCAAAACGTCTTTGAAGTACCGATTCTAAGACGTTTTAGCATGGTGCACTAAACTATCAAGTAGTCATCGTATTGAGCTAGCCAAACGCTCATAACATCTACATCTGCTCCTGCAATAGGTTTGTCACCTAGCGGTGCATCAAGGACATAATTCTTCTGTGCAGCAATGAGGATAAACCTCAGATCACGGATCCAATCCGCATCATTGCTACTAACATCTTTCAACTTAGTTTTCTCTAGGAACATATAAAAAAATAAAACAGGGGAGCTAAATGCAAGCTATTGATCTACAACATAGATATGCTAATACTACCAGGACTATGTTCGTGATAAATTTAAGTTCAATTAATCATATTACTTAAGAACTCTCATTTAGATAGACGTCTCTCTAATCCTCTAAGTGATCACGTGATCCATATCAACTAAACCATGTCTGATCATCACGTGAGATGGAGTAGTTTCAATGGTGAACATCACTATGTTGATCATATCTACTATATGATTCACTTTCGACCTTTCGGTCTCAGTGTTCCGAGGCCATATCTGTTATATGCTAGGCTCGTCAAGTTTAACCTGAGTATTCCGCGTGTGCAACTGTTTTGCACCCATTGTATTTGAACGTAGAGCCTATCACACCCGATCATCACGTGGTGTCTCAGCACGAAGAACTTTCACAACAGTGCATACTCAGGGAGAACACTTGTACCTTGATAATTAGTGAGAGATCATCTTATAAAGCTACCGTCGAACTAAGCAAAATAAGATGTATAAAAGATAAACATCACATGCAATCAAAATATGTGACATGATATGGCCATCATCATTTTGTGCCTTTGATCTCCATCTCCAAAGCATCGTCATGATTTCCATCGTCACCGGCATGACACCATGATCTCCATCATCTTGATCTATATCAATGTGTCGTCATATGGTCGTCTCGCCAACTATTGCTCTTGCAATTGTTGCTATTGCATAGCGATAAAGTAAAGCAATTATTTGGCGCTTGCATCTTATGCAATAAAGAGACAACCATAAGGCTTCTGCCAGTTGCCGATAACTTCAACAAAACATGATCATCTTATACAACAACTTATATCTCATCACGTCTTGACCATATCACATCACAACATGCCCTGCAAAAACAAGTTAGACGTCCTCTACTTTGTTGTTGCAAGTTTTACGTGGCTGCTACGGACTGAGCAAGAACCGTTCTTACCTACGCATCAAAACCAGAGCGATAGTTTGTCAAGTTAGTGCCGTTTTAACCTTCTCAAGGACCGGGCGTAGCCACACTCGGTTTAACTAAAGTTGGAGAAACTGACACCCACCAAACACCTGTGTGCAAAGCACGTCGGTAGAACCAGTCTCGCGTAAGCGTACGCGTAATGTCGGTCTGGGCCGCTTCATCCAACAATACCGCCGAACCAAAGTATGACATGCTGATAAGCAGTATGACTTATATCGCCCACAACTCACTTGTGTTCTACTCATGCATATTATATCTACGCATAAAACCAGGCTCGGATGCCACTGTTGGGGAACGTAGTAATTTCAAAAAAATTCCTACGCACACGCAAGATCATGGTGATGCATAACAACGAGAGGGGAGAGTGTTGTCCACGTACCCTCATAGACCGAAAGCGGAAGCGTTAGCACAACGCGGTTGATGTAGTCGTACGTCTTCAAGATCCGACCGATCAAGTACCGAACGCACGACACCTCCGAGTTCTGCACACGTTCAGCCTGATGACGTCCCTCGAACTCCGATCAAGCCAAGTGTTGAGGGAGAGTTTCGTCAGCATGACGGCGTGGTGACGATGATGATGTTCTACCGACGCAGGGCTTCGCCTAAGCACCGCTACAGTATTATCGAGGTGGACTATGGTGGAGGAGGGCGCCGCACACGGCTAAAAGATCAACTGATCAATTGTTGTGTCTCTAGGGTGCCCCCTGCCCCCGTATATAAAGGAGCAAGGGGGTGCGGCCGGCCAGGAGAGAGGGCGCGCCAGGAGGAGTCCTACTCCCATCGGGAGTAGGACTCCCCCCTTTCCTAGTTGGATTAGGACTTGGGAGGGGGAAAGAGGAGGGAGAGAGCAAGGAAGGGGGGCGCCGCCCCCCTCTCCTTGTCCTATTCGGACTAGGGGGGAGGGGCGTGCGGCCCAGCCCTGGCCGCCTCTCCTCTTCTCCGTAAAGGCCCACTAAGGCCCATTAACCTCCCGGGGGGTTCCGGTAACCTCCCGGTACTCCAGAAAAATCCCGATTTCACCTGGAACACTTCCGATATTCAAACATAGGCTTCCAATATATCAATCTTCATGTCTCGGTCATTTCGAGACTCCTCGTCATGTCCGTGATCACATCCGGGACTCCGAACAACCTTCGGTACATCAAAACATATAAACTCATAATATAACTGTCATCGAAACGTTAAGCGTGCGGACCCTACGGGTTCGAGAACTATGTAGACATGAACGAGACACGTCTCCGGTCAATAACCAATAGCGGAACCTGGATGCTCATATTGGATCCCACATATTCTACGAAGATCTTTATCGGTCAGACCGCATAACTACATACGTTGTTCCCTTTGTCATCGGTATGTTACTTGCCCGAGGTTCGATCGTCGGTATCTCAATACCTAGTTCAATCTCGTTACTGGCAAGTCTCTTTACTCGTTCCGTAATACATCATCCGCAACTAACTCATTAGTTGCAATGCTTGCAAGGCTTAAGTGATGTGCATTACCGAGAGGGCCCAGAGATACCTCTCCGACAATCGGAGTGACAAATCCTAATCTCGAAATACGCCAACCCAGCAAGTACCTTCGGAGACACCTGTAGAGCACCTTTATAATCATCCGGTTACGTTGTGACATTTGGTAGCACACAAAGTGTTCCTCCGATAAACGGGAGTTGCATAATCTCATAGTCATAGGAACATGTATAAGTCATGAAGAAAGCAATAGCAACAAACTAAACGATCAAGTGCTATGCTAACAGAATGGGTCAAGTCAATCACATCATTCTCCTAATGATGTGATCCCGTTAATCAAATGACAACTCACGTCTATGGTTAGGAAACATAACCATCTTTGATCAACGAGCTAGTCAAGTAGAGGCATATTAGTGACACTCTGTTTGTCTATGTATTCATACATATATTATGTTTCCGGTTAATACAATTCTAGCATGAATAATAAACATTTATCATGATATAAGGAAATAAATAATAACTTTATTATTGCCTCTAGGGCATATTTCCTTCAGTACCATGGCGTCCGGTGCTATGGTGTGTGCTTCATCCTGAAGAAAGACGTCGTAGAATCTACTCCTCCGTGACTCCTATCCTCCGATGGCTCTGCCATGTACCATCCGCTACAGTTATACTCACCATGCCCGGCAACTGTTGGATGAATCATCGGAGCTAAAAGCAGTTTCCTTTCTTCTTTCTAGCAATGGATTCCGATTTGTAGTACATATACGAGCACTATGTTGAGTCGTCGGACGAGGAGGAGTACTCTGATGAGACGGCGATGATGCAGGCGGTCCTTGAAGACGCGGAGCGTGCGGAGGAACATGTTCTCAATTTCAAGGGCTCGATCAAGGGTCATCGAGTGCTCAACCGCAACAGCGCGCATGGCCATTTGACATTGATGACCAACTACTTTGTCCCGGATGCACTGTTGCTGACCATTTCGCCGCGTTTTCGAATGCGCAAGACTATTTTCGATCGTCTGTACCATGGCGTCCGGTGCTATGGTGTCTGCTTCATCATGAAGAAAGACGTCGTGGAAACGATTGGCCTGTGGTTATCAAAAGTGCACGGCTGCACCCCGGATGCTTGCATATGGCACGGACGTTGATTCGTGGGACGAGTACCTACAGATGTGTGAGAGCATATGCGGAGATGCCATGGTCAGGTTTGCAACTGCGGACTACTTTTAAAAATTTGAACTAATGTGCGACTATTTGAACGTGTGTACCATTTGTACGCGGCTATTTGATTGTGCGGACTGATTTTTTTTAGAAAAAGCCGGATATATGCGGCTACGGTTGGATGGCGGCCTTCCACATTCGTGTTCGATATGCGGGAAAAAATTTGCAAATTGCCGTTGGAGATGCCTCAAAACTCTTATAAATACTCTTTCCTTCTTTGGTCATAGAACCAAGCAACCTTCCGTGCAAACTCGATTATGACATTGATCTTGCATTCTTCTTATTACTAGCAAGATGCCCACGCGTTGTACGGAAAATTAAGATGTATCTGTATGAGTTTATGTTGTGGGAGAAAAGAATGAACAAGAGAAGCCTTATTTGTAAATGTGGAGAGGGATGTAGGCATCTTTTTGCAAAATTGTCATAGTTTCGTTCCTATCTGTCAGATATAAATCGGACAGCCTATATTGCAAGATGGCAGGCACATCATTATCACCAACTCTACTTTTTTTTATAAAAGTATAGATATAGATATAGATAGTGTTTTAGGCATCCAACCTTTGAAAAGAGACCCACTAGTTTCTAGATTCTAGCAACAAAACAAGAAAGTAGTAAGATTCCTCGCTCCTATTCAATTCCCTTGGGGATCTATTATATTTCCAACCAGTATTGACCATGAGGAAGCGGAATTAACTTTTTTTTGCGTCGAGAAGTGGAATTAACTTGACCAAGGACCGTAACAGAAAAGTCCTTAAAATGAAGAATGAGGCAGCCCGGCAGGAATTTAAGGCGAAAATTCAGAAAATATATAGTACCACTCCAGTATATTTCAACGAGCCCTCGTCCTTTTTAAATCTGCAAAGTCTGGTCGTGCGAAAACGAGCCCTGCTGATGCGCAACCGCAAGAGAAAGCAACATCCATCTCTTGGAGCACGGAGAGGCTCCATGACATACATACTGCTAGAAACCGCGTAGTCCTTTTGTCCGGTTGATGGTGCCGAAAGTACACCGCGTCTGCTCCGCGGGGAGCTTCGGCCGCCCGGACGTGACCCACACCCGTGCACCACACGCTCCTGGACACGGACAGGTCGAGTTGTTTCCGCACCAGTACCTCCACCAACTCGAGGCGAGCAGAAGCAAGTCCTCCTACGGCGGTGGGTGGACCAGTACAAAAAATGTTCACGCGAATACCCAAAAAACATGAATTCAAAAAACATTCATGAAATTCAAAAAACACTCACGCGAATACAAAAAAGTGTCATGTAAATAAATGTTCAAGAATTCAAAAAAAATCATGAAATTCAAAAAAGTAATGAATTCACAGAACAACTTCTGGAAACCGTGAACTTTATTTCAAAAATGTGTACATTTTTTGAAAAATTTGTCAACATTTCTTGAAATTATGTACAAAATTTAAAATTCCAAAAAAAAAATAAAAAACGTGATTTGCTTTGAAAAAAACGCAAACAACCTTTAAAATTTTGAACTTTTTTTAAATATGTGGAAATTTGAAATCTAACGGAAGAAACACAAAAAATAGAAAAAACAAAAAATAGAAAAAACAAAAAATAGAAAAAACAAAAAATAGTAAAACAACAACAGTAAAATAAAAGCAGGCCGGAAACTTCTCGAACGTTCCCAAAACTAGCCACTGCCAGTGCACATAGTTCAATTGAATGGCCTTGCCGACTGCAAGATAGCGTAGGCGGTCGGAGCCTTATGACGCGTTTGGTTGCTCGCACCATTTTTTGCCACTTTGCATGTTAGCCTAGTTGAGCATATGCAAGGTAAAAAACATCTATACATTGTTTGGCTGCTAGCATACCCTCTAGCCTGGATGCGACGAAACTGAAGGCATGTTGTTTGGTTGCGTGCTTGTTTAGGGGGAAACACAGGCCAGGTTGTTTGCTTACATGCAACACGTGTTGTATGGTGATCTCCCATTCAAGGTAGTCGGGTTACTAACACACTAGAGCAGACAAAACAAACTAGAGACACACATAGATAGCATAAGAACAAGTTCAACATGGTACTCTCTTCGTCTCAAAATAAGTGTCTCAAGTTTAGTACAAAGTTGAGACCCTTATTTTGGGACAAAGGGAGTACAAAAGTGAAACAAGCAATCTTAAACCAAATCAAACACATAGACGGTGGGGAAATCCTTCGTGAAGTCTAGAGGCATAGGCAGACACTCCATCTTCGGGGCAAGGATCACCTTGTAGAAGTGGGTTGATCCTGCCTCATGGTAGTGGTCATAGTTCCTCTGCTTGTTGCTCAGGGGGCTCCTCCATCACCACGTCGTCGTCTAAGGGCGGCACCACCTCCTTGCCCTTCTCTGAGGCTCGCGCCACCTCCTTGCCCTTCTCTAAGGCCAGCAACACTTCCTTGCCATTTTCTCCGGGCTCCACCACCACCTTGCCCTTGTCTCCAGGCGCCACCACATCCTTGCCCTTGCCTCCGGGCACCACTACCTCCTTGCCCTCCGTGTTCTCCGTCTCGATTTGCATTATGAATAACACGAAGTTCAAAAGATGATCAACATTCATTCCTATTGTCCAAAGCCTCTATATTTACCACCCAAAGGCCACCTACTTACCCACCATTGACTCAAACTCTTTTTGTCTCTCACTGTCACTCATCTTCCACATCTCTGCTTTACCACCTCTCCATCACCATGAACCCTATCCCCAACCCCTTCCCCTAGGGCATTGGATGGAGGGCTTTGTTCCTTGGCTACTCGCTCAATGACCGAACCAAGCTCGAGAACAACATGGAAGTGTGCTCTAACTTCACCAGCACCGAGGACATGCACAAGGACGCATACGTGATGGTAAGGAAGGCGACGATGGAGGATTTGAAGATGGTGATTCCTGGCCCACTGATAGGCCCTATGTCAGTCGACATACTATGTTGGGCCATGGATCAGGCCGAGTCCGGCGGTGCTGGTCAGAGAGCAATATGGGCCAAGTACAAGGGGTACATGGCTCATCAAGACTAGCGGGCCACATCGTTCTGTACGAAGACGATGGTGGCACCGAAGGACGACCATGATGCGGTGCATATGGTGGCCAGGGCGCCGACCCCAAGCGACCATGCAAGACCCATCGTTCTGGACGAAGACAATGATGAGGAGATTGTGGATGGTGTGGTGGATGCGGTGGTGGAAGACAACAAGAAGGATGTGCCCCCCCACTGCTCGAAGCGCCTCCAAGGTCGCAAGCGTCTAGGATAGGTGCTTGTAAGGTAGATTTCCCCCACTCCCCAACTCCCATGTACTAAAAAATCCACTGTATGAACCTAGAATCCATCGGTTATGTAACGAATTGAGTGCGCAAATTCGATCCTCCAACCCCCTTTCTATTCAATCTTCTCATAATGCTTGAACCGAGTCTGGCAATCCAATCTAAACCGCGGATCGAATGCAGTAACACTCGAGTCGAGGGCTTACTGCCATTGTCGATGTACTGCCGGTGCACTGGTGAATATGGTGATCGACGCCTAGGATCGCCTTGCAGCTCCATCACCACGTTGCTCGTCGTCACCAGTGTCAGAGTGGGCAGACGGGGAGAGAGTGGTGAGGGAAGGTGAGGATAATTATGCCGCCTCTTTGGGAAAGAACACGACTTCTCGAGAATGCCTCCTCACGTGCAGCCTCCGACGCCCACGTGCCATGAGTTGCATCGCTTAGGATTGGCTTTGAGAAAAGGTCGATTCGGCCATTCTCCTGGAGCCAGGCCCAGAGGTGCTTTAAGGTTTGTGCAGACCAACTTATCAATGCGACCCACCCAACAAACAGGACAAATTCTTCCCCCATGGGCTTGATTGGGGTGGATGCGAGCTACCAAACACGTCCTTAGCGCTCGTGGGAGCCCCTATTTGGCACGATACTCGCTAGGAGAAAGGGCACAACTATGTCCCGCTCATTGCGAGCTGGAAGAAGCCCTTGCCCGCATACCGCCTCATAGATGGGCCACGTGGGTTGACACTCGGGAGGAGTGGCACACGTGAGTTTGATATCATGCAGATTAGTCTGTTTCCTTTTTTTTGTTCATGTTTTTAAAACATTTGCTTACTTTAAAAAATCGTGAATATGACAAAAAAATGGTTAACCCATATTTTGAAAATGTTCAAAAACATATATTTGAATGAAAAACGAATCATGCATTTGAAAAACAATACTAAACATGTATTAAAAAATGTACCATGTGTATGAACAAAGTAGACATCAAAACGTATGTTTGAAAAAAATGTTAATGTAGCGTAAAAATTGTTAACATAGTATTTAAAAATGTCGATATCATTAAAAATCAACCTGTATTAGAAAATTATTTAAACGCATTCTAACAAAAGTTTGAAAACATGTGTTGGAAAAATGTTGAATATGTATTTGAAAAATGTTTTATGTGCATAAAAAATATTTCAGGTGTACACAAAAACTGTGTAATGTGTATGAAAAAGGTAGACATAAAAACATATATTTTAAAAGATGCTTATTGTGTATTTCATAATGTTTAATGTTTATATACATAAAATTCAAGCGTACATGAAAAGTGCACAGCGTGTATGAAAACAAGTAGACATCAGAACATAAAATACCAAAAAATATTAATCCGCTAAAAAACAACAAATGTTATTCATATTTTAGAAAAAATGTTAAACATGTATAAAAAAAGTTTCACATGTACACAGACAGTGTCAGCGTGTATGAAAAAAGGTAGACATCAGAACCAAAAAATATAAAAAATTGTTACTCATGTATTTAGAAATGTTAAAACATGAGTATTTTTTCAGATATATAGATTATGTACATTGTGTGTAAAAATTAGACATGTGTTGGAAAAAAGAAAAACCTACAAAAACTTTAGAAAACCATGGGTAACAATAAAAATCATAGAAAATCAACAAAAAACGAGAAAGAAACACAAAAAGTTGAACAGAAAATCCCAATGAAAACTGGGAAAAACACCGAAGAAAAGAGTTAGACATGAAAAAATTAAAGAAAAAATACAAATCATTACAACCGATATATAGCTCTTGCACTGGGAGGAGGTGCAACGCGCAACCCCCCACTACCCCAGAGCAATGCTCGATACGTAATACTCCCTTCGTTCCTAAATATTTGTCTTTTTAGACATTTCAAATAACTACTACATACGGATGTATGTAGACATATTTTAGAGTGTAGATTCACTCATTTTGCTCCGTATGTAGTCACTTGTTGAAATGCCTAGAAAGACAAGTATTTAGAAACGGAGGGAGTATATTTTATTTCTTCAACATGCAGCTCTACCTTGGGGGTTAGGATTGGACACTAGGGTAGGTAGGGGGCCACCCCTAAAATTCAGGGGGGAGAGATAATTACGGGCGGCACTATGTCTCGCTTCACGCAAGACGTAGGGAACTCTCGCGTGAAGGCATGCGTAAGATTGGCCGGCCCAGGCGCACGGGAGCCACAGGCCCACAACCTTGTTTTTATTCTTCGCATTTTTTGCTTTCTTATTTCACTTTGTTTATACTTTCAAATATTCTAAAGAAATATATTACAAGAAAACTTTACATGATTTTTCAAGAACATATTAACCAAGCGTTTGAAAAATGTAAATGTGTATATAGAAAAGGTTTCTCATGTTTTAGAAAAATGTTAGTCAACCATTTGAAAAATTTTAAGTGTCTATAAAAAAATATTGATCGTGTATTAAAAAATTGATCTTGTATTTAAAAACATTAAACATGTATTAGAAATAATGTGTTAGGTATATACCAAAAATATATAAGAAAAATTGTGCAAACAGAGAGAAAATGAAAATCCCGATTAAAAATGAGAAAGAAACAAACAAAAGAAAATAAAAAAATAAAAATGAAAACCGAGAAAGAAGCAAAGAAAACGAAACAAAAAAATGGAAAAGGAAGAAAAAAATGAAAACATAGAAAGAAATGAAGAAAGCTGGCGGGAAAAACAAAAAAAGCAGAAAAATCAGTAGAAAAAACTGGCTCTTTTACCTTAAGTAAGTATGTTGACCCCTGTCGTTTTACCACGAACACCATGATGACTCAGTGGCTAGCATTGCTACCAATCATTTAGGAGACCTGGGTTCGATCCCTCGGTGCTAATGGCCGGGCATCTCGCATGAAGCGGCATATACTACCTTCGTTTCACTTTACAAGTCCTACACCTATACCTAAGTTGTCAATTTTATCACCTTAATATAAACGCGTATATACCTAGGTTGTCAATTTTATCACCTTAATATAAACGCGTATACCTAGGTTGTCAATTTTATCACCTTAATATAAACTATATAACACAAAAATTATAGGGTTTGAAAATAAAACATCTAAAGTTTATATTGATGTATTTTTTTGTAATATATGATTTATATTAGGTTGGTCAAATTGACGACCTAAGGGCACGCGCACGCCCTGTAAACTGAGAGAGAGGTAGTAGCTCCCGTGGATAATTAATTGGAACAATTACCTAGGTGTAGGACTTTCGCTTCTCCACCGCGCCCTTACGGGCCAAACCATGTGAGGGGTGCCCTGTTTTTTCAATTATGTATTTTCCTTTTTTTAAAAATATTTCAGGCTTTCAAAAAATTATTCGACTCCAAAAAATGTTCATTTTGAAAACAACATGTTTAAGTAATCATTAAATGTTCTGGTATTAAAAAAATTGTTATTTAAAAATGTTTGCATGTTCACTAAAATGTTCATGATTTTGAAAATATATATTTCGGGGATAAAAAAATGTTCATGTTTTTGCAAAATTTTCATAAAATTTTAAAGTGTTATTCAAGTATTTATTTTCCTTTTAAAAAATATTTCAGGCTTTCAAAATTTTATTCAAATTCAAAAAATGTTCATTTATAAAACAACATGTTTAAGTAATCATTAAATATCCTGTTATTCAAAAAAAATTGTTATTTAAAAAATGTTTGCATGTTCACTAAAATGTTCATGATTTTGGAAATATATATTTGGGGGATAAAAAATGTTCATGTTTTTGTGAAATTTTCATAAAATTGTAAAGTGTTCAGCAATTCAAAAAATGTCCATGAAGGTTGAATTTTTTAAAAAAATGCCAAAAAAATGTCCATGCATTAGAAAAGAATTTCATCAGTTAGAAATTATTTATCAACTTCAGAAAATGATCGTCAAAAGATTTCTTTTTCATGAATTTCAAATTGTCCCCCAGTTCCCAAAAAATGATCGTGATTCAAAATATGTTTGCAGATTCGAAAAAAATGTTCACTATTTCTAAAATGTTCACTAATTTGAAGGAAATATTTGTGAATTAAAAAATCTTCACAATTTAAATACAATTTATGAATTTTAAAATTGTTCATTGTTTTCAAAAAATGTTCGCAATTTAAAGAAATTCATGAATTTTAGAAAAGTTCACAATTCAAAAAAACTTAATAAATTTAAAAAAATGTTCACAAAATTAAAAAATATTCATGATTAATTAAAATGCTCACGATTTGAAAAAAATAATGAAAAATGTAAAAGATAAGAAATTTTAAAGATAAAAGGAAAAACAAGCATGAAAAAACTATAAGAGGGAAGAAAAAGAAAAAGGAAACACCAAAATGAAAAAAAGGAGAGGAAAGATCTAAAATGAAAAATGCAGAAAGAACACACAAAGAAATAAAAGGCCGGTTTGGGAAGGTTCTAGAACCTTCCTAGAAATGGAAGGAGCTAATGGGTTGGACTAAATATATGTAGCGGTTGCGTGCCGCGGGGGAAGGGGGGGGGGGTACGCGCTCGGTCGCGAAGTCGCGATCTATGCACCAAATAGGGTTGGCCAGCGCTCGTAGCAGGCGATACATATCAGCTGTGTCGAAATCCCTGGTTAAGAATCCTTCTGCGGAAGTTTGTTTTAACTTTTAAGCTGTTTCACGGCAATAAGTGGTGCATCTCACATCACTTGTGGTCAGCAAAGAGTTTGATGCATCTTATAAAAAGCAAGGAGTTTTATGGGTTATCCACGTGTTTGGGAGGATAGGAGATCACCCTAGGGTGCTCTTTTCGTGAGTCCATTTTCTCTAACCAAATGTCTTGTGAACCGCGCCTGAACTATGAAGCATTTTCTCTATTGTGCTCCTCACATCGAGAACTTCAAAAATAGATCTCATGTTGAGGTTTAATGATTTTATTGACGCAACTTGTACCCCTCCCCTCCATTGTGGTACACCTATACTCTCCAGTGTAGTATACTTGTACTCCCCACGGTAGAGTATTTGTGCTCCCGGTGTGTAGTGCATTTTGTGCACGCAACACACCACACTCCATTGAACAAACCTTTGATGTTTCACGCAGCACATATGTACAACACCATGCAACATTCCTTTGACACGACGCACAACAACTTGTTCAACATCACACAACACAGCTTGTGGAGCACACCTATACTGCCCCAAACATCACACCTATGTTCTACTCCCTCCGTTCCTAAATATTTGTCTTTCTAGACATTTCAAATGACTACTACATACGGATGTATATAGACATATTTTAGAGTGTAGATTCACTCATTTTGCTTCGTATGTAGTCACTTGTTGAAATGTCTAGAAAGACAAGTATTTAGGAACGGAGGGAGTACCATGTAGTACAAATACATATTTTAGGCAACACACATGAACCAGGGAAAAAACGGAGAAAAACAATTGTAGCCTCGCTCCTCATGTCGCATCTCTATCTGGTTAGGCTTGCTCGTGCTCCTCGAGCAGTGCCCCCATAGGGCACTCCCTGATTAGTTGCTCCCAAAACACTTGGGAGCCGGACCTGACCGGACAACAATTTCAAGTTTCAACCATATGTCCGTGCAATGAGTCCTATGCGTTCGTGTTTACTATTGCGGACAAACGCGGCAGGAGCAATCAAAAAGCACCCGGTGAAGGTAATTGGGTCAGCCATGTACACGGGCACTCCCTATTTTGGCAAGGTTCTAGAAGATTCTACTCCGATCCCCCCTTCAGTGTTTCCTCTACTATTCTTTTTTTCTTCTCAATGTATATTTTTTTCTTCTTTTTTCCCTTTTAATTTTATTTTATGTAAACTTGTGAATATATTATTGGATCAATTGGATCCTACTTCTTTCTCAGTGCCGATGCGGACGGTTTTGATGGAGTTGACAATGGATAGTTGCCACTTGGGTGCTCCTTTTAATTTCAACCAGCAATGCATGATAACGAAGCTCCTCTTTTCTACCTTCAAAAATAAGTTGCACGCACGGGAGGGCTAGAAAGGAAATATTGTCAACAACTTGCACATCTGGCCAAATGACCAACGCATAGAGTATATCTTCCAAACTTGCACATCCGGCCAAATGACCAACGCATACAGTATATCTGGCCAACAAGTTGCATGTCCGCCCAAATGACCAACACATGTAGCAACTTGCTTGCTCGGTGATTAGCGCACCACTTGGCCAACAATCGATTAGTTGTTTCAACTGGCTGCAATATATGCTTATGGACTCTTGGATGGTGTACAATCGATGGTTGAGCGACTTCGTCCCATGATTTCGGATGAGTTTGTTGTGGTACGACTTGAAATTCTTGTGCTCATGAAACCAAGTATGAATATTGGCCCAAAAATGTTGCACCCTTTTGCTCCATGCCATGAATCGGATCAAATGCTAGTGGCCAACCACGCATCTCACGGTAATTCGTCCTCATTCATGTTGAAACTTTCTCCTCTACCACTCTTCTTTGGATTGACTGGCCATTCCTCTTGATCATGGTCTTCATTACTGTCCTACTCCGGCTTGGTGGGTATACGTGCCTGACTATTGGGTGTACGTGCGTGACTGGGTGTACGTGTCGGACCGGCTCTACGTGCCTGATTGTTGGGTGTGCACCTCCAACTCCGAGTCATCCAATTGCCGATCCTCGTGGCAGCCCCCGGCTCCATCGTGGACCATCTCAAACATTTGTTGTTCGCATCGTCATACAATGTCTCGCCCTATTAAGACACACCAACGAATAGAGAGTAGAACTGAGCTAATCTACGCTCGACGTCCGCGACCGGACAAGCTACAGCGATGCCGACTCGGCAAAATGGAGTAGCGCCGCGTTGACGTTGACACAATACGACACGTGCATGGTGGAGGAGGCCATGGGCTGCCGGTCGAACTGCTTGACGACATAGAAATAGGGAGGCTGACGGCAGCGGCAACTCACGTCCCAGACCTCACTCGGCTCCTGCGCCCTCTCCCAGGCCCCGCCCGCCGTCCTTCTATTTGCCGCCCGCCCCGTCCTTTCCCTTGACTTCTAGCCAGGATCTTCCAAGCGGCCACCTTTTTCGGATCCTTCGCCTCCACTATCTCTAACAACTTTTCATACGGGGTCCATGCGGCGGCGGCGAAAATGATGAAGATTGGGGTAAAGAGTCGTGGGATGGTAGCTGAGAGGGCGAAGAGGGGGAGGAGGATTGTTGCCGCGAGGACCGCTAAAATGCGTGGGCTTCACCTCGATTTTGGATGAACTAGGGGTGTTAGAGTCCTATGTGAAGGGTATCCGAATTCCTGCAAAGTCCCCTCGAGACACCTCGGTCCAAAAGTTTACGTCGATTTGAGGGTCCGCGTTCGAGATGCCCTCGCTCGTTCTATGGCCCTGTTTGGATCCTAGAGTTAGTGTTAGTTTGAGTTATTTTGGGCTCAAATAGCTCAAAAGGATCCAAACAGGTGGGTTAGATTCGGTTAGTTGCCTCTAACCCATGTAAAAAAGTATCCCGGTGGAAAGGTGCTAGTGGCCCTAGTTTTCCCAGGGCCCACACAAAAAATAACTAAAAAAATCGCCCCCACACCAGATCCCTCCCTCCCGCACCAGATCCCACCCTCCCTCCCGCACCCTCTCGCGCGACTTTCCTCTTGTTCCCCACCGTGCCGCCGACCCGAGCGCCGCGCTGCCCGCCCAAGCCGCGACCTCCTCCGGCCGCCGCTCGTCCTCCTCCGGTCGCCGCTCGCCCTCCCCCGTCCGAAGCTCGCCCCGCTCCCGGTCGTCTCTCTCTTTCTCTCTCGTGCGCGGAGGCGGCGCATCTACCAGGGATCCAGCGAGAGGTGAGTCCGTCCGTTCCTTCTGTACTCGTGCTCTCCCTCCTCGTACGCGTCCGTCTGTGCAGCAAGTCAGCAAGAGTAGTCCATAGCTAGATTTATTGGCGGAACTTCTTGTTAGTTAGCTAGTGAGCAGCGGCGTGGCTGGATCTTTCTGATTAGTTAGCTAGTGAGCAACAAGTCAGCAAGAGTAGTCCATAGCTAGATTTGTTGGCGAAACTTCTGATTAGTTCAGAGCTAGATTTTTTACTGTTTTATGTTAACAACACTGGCAGTGATGGTTAAAAGAAAACCAATGATGCATTTTACATAAGAAAGAGAGTCGAATGTGAAGAACATTAACTGAATCAGAGTATGAAGCTAATGAACTGACATTTTGAGAGTCGAATGTGAAGCTAATGAACCAACAGTAACTGGATCAGAACACCCTGTTCAGCCTCGTCTCTTGTTGCAGATGTTCTTGTGCAAATTAGAGCATTAAGAAACGAAGAGCTGATCTATATAGTGTGATCAACTCAATACTTCATCATTAAATAATATTTTGGTACAATTTCATTTTTGTTATGCACTAGCTGTTATAAATAATCAAAGTTAGAAATGTATCTCATAAATTAACATGGACAAGATTACTTATTCCAGAGAAGAGCATGACTGCGTGTGCGTTGTTGAGTTTGGCTTGCTTGTAGTACTTCCTGGATGCGCTACTGATTCTTCTCTTTGGTGCATGTAGTATAGCTTGGAGCAGAGCACCCGCGATGGACGGAGATGGCTTTGACGTGTGGGGTTCGCAGCCGTCGGCAAGCGGCCCCGCTACCCATGCTGGTCTTGACCTCAACTCGCAAGCGCCGGCGTCGGAGGGGTTCCCGGGGCCTGGGCTCTAGGGAGCCTTTCTCCAGAGCGACGATGATGAGCTTCTCCCTGGGCGCGTCAGAGGCTCCGGGCTCCCTCCCTATCGCCCACCCTACGCCCGGCGACTGAACTTCGGCGGCACCTCGTCGGCAGCAACCGGTCGCGGAGGAGGAAACGGTGGCGTGTTCCTCGACGGGTCATCGTCGGGGGCAGGCGGCGGTGTTCGGCAGCGCGCCAACTCGGCCGCCACGACCCCCAGCCGCCATAACCAACGCAGCAGGACGGCGTTCAGTGGCGGTGACGTTCGGTAGCGCGCCAACTCGGCCGCCGCGGCACCTAGCCGCCAGGCACTGAGGAGTGCCGTCCGTGTGCAAGCATCCGGCTCCGGCGGTCCCTTCGCCAATGGTGATGAAGAATTGGATGATGTTGTGGTGGATAAGAGTAAGAGGATTCCATACTTGAACAGACACAATGAAACCAGTTGGAATGTGCTTGCCGTTTGTGATTTCGACATGAGATTTACATTTGTGATGTCGGGATGGCTTGGGTCAGCACATGACATGAGAGTTTTCCAAGATGCCATAACTACTCATCATCAGAAAATTCCACATCCACCACCAGGTTTGCTACTTGAACTGTCTTCCAACATTTTTTATCCAATTACACTTGTGCATCTAAGTCTCATTGTGTGCTTTCCACAATATGTAGGGAAGTATTGTGTGATTGATGCGGGCTACCCAAACCGGCTGAGCTACCTTTCACCATACAGATGCATAAGATATCATGTGGAACAATGGCAAAACGGCCCGCCGCCACAAGGTATGAAAGAAACCTTCAACCATGCACATGCCAAAGTTAGGAATGTCGTTGAGCGATCCTTTGGAGTGTTGAAGATGAAATTTAGGATTTTATTGAACATGCCAAAATTTCCAGAGGACAAGCAAAGTAGAATTATTGTTGCTTGTATGGCTCTTCACAATTTCATTCGAGAGAGCAGAATTACGGATAGGGAATTTGATGCATGTGATGCGGATGAAAATTATAACCCAATGCCTAGTTCTTCTGCATCCGCATGGCCAAAAGACGAACCTCTTGTTGAAGATATCGACATGAATGACTTCCGTGATGAGTTAGCTCATGCTTTGTTTCATGGAGTGTAATTTTTTGTGTGAAGCTTGATTGACGATTTATATATTTAAGTGGGACATCTTATTTGTATGGACAAAATAAAATTTATCATGTTTTGGATCCTTGATTTATAAAGATCATTTATTTATGTCAACTGTGAACGGGAGGAGGCCACATAAGAGCCGGCCACACCAAATCCGGCAGGAAAAAGAGTCTGAAGGAGTCAAATGATTGAGAAAGTATATTTATTGTTAATCTAACCCTATCATCTAAACACCTTATTGGTTAAAGTTAGTTCAAAGTTAGAATCTAACTTTAACATATAGTAAATGAGTTAGAGTATTCAAACAGGACCTATGTGGCGGAGAAGCGGGCCGCACTAGCGACGCAGCTGGCAACGTTATCGTCCTAAAGTTAGCGGTAACAGTCCCCCGTACAACAAATGCAGCTCCCCCGTCAAGGCCCACTGTTGCTAATAAACTCCGGCGGCCGTACCGAGAAAAACCCGAGGTCCTGTTCGCCAGTTTACGCGGCAGCTCGTCCCGTGGAGGCCGGTAGGTCAGTGAGGTCAGGTCAGCCATCACGCCGCGCACTGCCATCCAGGCCGGGTCCGCAAGCCCCAAAGCCCAGTCCGCCGGGTCCTCGTCCCCGCGCTGCACCGTCTTTTCGCCCTGCGCCAACTGCTGTGGCGCCGAGAGAGCGACACCGCACACGCCCCGCCCTACCACCTAGTAGTAGGCGGCAGGGCCGTGCAGGCTGGCGGCGACGCGGCACCTCTCTCCCTCCATGGCGAGCAATACGGGATGGCACTACCGTTCGGGCCGGGCGCTGGGCCCCCGCCTTATCGCCTCGTCCCGGATTCCTCCGGTACTGGAACGGGCCCGGGGCCCGCCCGAAAAGACGAACCTCGCCGCGCAGGCACAAAATCGCTCCTCGTCCCCACCCAAATCACCACGGAATCTCCTCTCCGCCTGCGCCCCCTGCCTTCTCCACCGCTATCTTCATTCACCGAAAGAAATACACGAGCGTTTTGGCTTTGGCGTTTGCCGAAATCGACTTTGATTAGGCCAACTCCACCGCGCGGCCCAAACGGACGTTCAGATTGGCTGGATTTTGTCTCTTTAGGGCGCTGATGGGTTCGTGTGTTCGGCTTTGTCAGATGAGTCGTGCGTGCGCCCACCGCGTGGCCGCACCCCAAATCGTGTCCGGGATGGATGTGAATAAAAAAAATATAAAAACTAGAATGAAATAACTAAAAAAAGTAAATAAACACATTTTAAAAAATATAAAACATATATAGGGGTCGGCCACAAAACGGCCCAGTTTCCACGCCCACTTAAAAGGCCTAGTTTCATAATTAACATATAAAAACAAAATAAAAAACGCCTCCCGCGCGCTCCTGCCGCGCCCGTCGGTGCTGTGGTCGTTGCCGTCTTCACTGGCCACCGGTGTCGTCATCGTCGCTGACGAGGTCGATGTAGGCCGGCGGCGTCCACAGGTGGGCCGACGGTGCGTGGTAGACGGGGGCGGGCTGGACGGCCGGAGGTGCCTGCACCACCTCCTCCCGTGGCGACGCCTCCCGTTCCGGTGACCGTGGCAGAGCGGGCACCAGTTCACGCCCACGTCGGCGGCCATCTCCGGAGCAGTGCAGGACCAACCCTACCCCTGGCCCAGCAGCTGCTAGAACGCGGCCGGCGGGTCCTCCTCCATCGCCTCCTCCGCGACGGCCGCCATCTACAGCTCCGGGAAGGCGACGTCCCCGACGACAGAGAGGGCCATGGTCTCCTCCAGGCCGTCCCACTACCGCTCGTCATGCGTGTTCATGGAGTCGTCCATGACATGCTGCAGGAGACGGGCCTCCTCCTCCGCTATCATGCGAGGAGGGGGAGGTGGTGACGGAGACGGGGAAGGCGACGGCATGGGCTTGACACCGCGCACCCGCCTACGCCCGCGCTCCTGGGGAGCAGGCGCTGCGCGCTCCTGTCGTGGCCGCCGCGGCCCCGTTGAGGTGCCGGCGAATAACGACGCGCGCCTGGTGTCGTGCTCGTCATGAAACCAGGTGTCCCAGAGCCCGGAGTCGGGAGCGTACCTGGGGTCATAGAAGAGGTCGTCGGGGAGGAGGCGGCGGCGACGCTCGATCTCCGTGTCGCGCGCACGGCCGCTCGTCGGGACCGGCGGGATCGGGACCCGGTCGGCGGAGAGATGACAGTTATTAGGGAGATGGACGTCGCTCCAGGGGAGCGGCGTCCTCGTCTCCCAATAACGGCGGCACACCGACGCACGGATGTAATGCCGGTCGCGCTCACTGGCGGACGTGGGCGCGATAGAGAAGGCGGGCGGCGCGGGGGCCCGGCGTGGTGGCGATGGCGACGCGGGCTCGCGGCGGCGTTCGGACGAGGAACCAGCCTCGCGGTCGTGTTTGCCTTTGCGGCCCATGGCGGCGGGCGGCCGGCCAGCGAGGTGTTGGCTAGGGTTTGGGACTGGGGCTGTCGGGTTTCGAGGAGGCCGCGGAATGGCGTGGGACAGTGTGGACGACGACCCGTCCACGCTTCCCACTTAAAGAAGGACGGCGACCGTCCGACGTGCGAATGACAGGTGGGGCCGCCCGTTCGTGTGCATTGATGTGGACGGGTGGGAGGTAGGTGGCCGCCTGTCAGGCGGCCCCGATGCGGACGAGGCGCGCGTCCGTTTGATGTCCGTCGCGACCCAAATCTGACGTAAGTTTGCGCTCGAAATGGGTCGGCCCGGACACAAAGCAAACAAGATGAGTCCGGGCCGTCGCGCGCTGGGCCGTCTTCTTTGTTCGTTTTATCCAAACGGACGGGGCCGGACATGATAGGATCGCACGGTGGAGTTGGCCATAGTTCGTACTAGTTGGCGGAAAAAAAAATGAATTCAAAGGAATATGCAATGCGGGCGATGACGACGACGACGGCTAATTACCATTGTTGTTAAGTAATGCTCGATTGATGCCCACCCAGCCAACGCAAGCGAGTTGGATTAGATAGATATTAGCGCCGGGTGGGTTGTGGTTGGGGTTGGGCTTGAGCAAGCAACAGCGCACCAACCATATCAAAAGCTAAGCATCACGTCTGCTCCGGTGGCCCCCCCACACACCCACTTACCCCACGGCTAAGCTAAGCTAAGCTAAGCATCCCGTCCCAAATAATAAAAACGGCTCGTGTTAGACCAAGCCTATCTTTTTCCTAATCAAAGAGTACGTACGTACCCCGTGCAACTTGATGTTACAAAATGAGATTTCTCGGAGATAGTGGCTGGATAATAAACCCAGTAAAGTAGTCTGGTAGGTGCAGTGGAGCAGCGCGACACGCCGCTGCCTGCGAATGTCTTGTCACGCCCGAGCAGATGACAAGATGATCGCGTAGTACGAGTCACCGCCGGGGCCAGTTCGGTACGCGTACGCTCGGCTCGGCTCCTAGATGGGAGCTAGGTCAACTTCGTTATCCGCGCTACACGATACTCCATGTCCATGGTGATAGGATGGGCCATGCACGACGTGGACAACCGACCGCCACGCGTTACACTCATCCATAGGAGTAGACCAGAGCGGCAGTAATTTCTTCTCTCTCTTTTACTTTTTTCTGGTGCTAGAACCGGGCGAGCGCGCGGCGGAGCACCTGGGCGAGGAGGCTGGGGGCGCTGAGGTGGGGGAGGTGGCCCTCCGTCGGCAGGGGCTCGATGGTGGTGCGCCCGCCGAGGTGGGCCCTGAGGTAGGCGGCGACGTTGGCCGGCACGGAGACGTCGCGGGTGGTCTGCACCACCACGCACGGCGCCTGCACCATGCCCAGCACGCCGCGGAGGTCCGTCTTGAACACGCTCTGGCAGACGTGCAGCGAGATGTCCGGCCGCATGTTGAACAGCGTCCGGCTGAACTCCTGCACCGCCGCCGGCACGTCCGCGCCCACCGCCAGCGGCGCGTACCCCTTGGCCCACGCCTCGTAGTTGGCTGACATCGCCTGGAACACCTGCTGGATCTCCTCCAGCTCGAACCCGCCGTGGTAGTCGCTGTCGTTCAAGAACCTGCTCGATCGATCGATCGATTGATTGATTACTCCGGTCGGTTAGTTCGCCGCGCGTCGCGTGCAACGGTGCAAGGAAACGAAAAACTATAATTGACCACCCACCTAGGCGAGGCGCCGATGAGGACGAGCTTGGCGAAGAGGTCGGGGCGGCGGATGGAGGCGAGGATGCCGATCATGGCGGAGACGGAGTGGCCGACGAAGGCGCAGCGCGGGATGCGGAGCGCGTCGAGGATGGCGAGCAGGTCGTCCACGTAAGCGTCCAGGTTGTTGTAGCGGCGGAAGTCGAAGTGGTCCGGGTTGACGCTGCCGGCGCAGACGAGGTCGTAGAGCACCACGCGGTGCTCGCGGATGAGGTACGGCAGCACGCGGCTCCACGCCGACTGGTCCGTGCCGAAGCCGTGCGACAGCACCACCACGCGCTCGCCGGTGCCCACCACCCGCACGTTCAGGATCTGCAGCAGCTTCGCCCCGCTCGGCGCGCCCCCCACCATCGCCTCGCCGGAGCTGGACGCCGGGGCCGGGCTGCTACCTCCGCTGCCGCCGCTGCTGGGGCTGAGGGGATGCGTGGACCGGAGCATGAGACGACTGCCTTGGGGCCTGGGTCGCACGGGCGGTGCCGCTCCTTATATACTACTGGCTGGCTGGCTAGCTAGCTAGCAAGCAGCGGAGGCCATGGCGTTCTTGCTACCTCTCTCTCCCCTCCTCTGCTTTATTCCCCTCGCTTGCTCTGCTCCCCTCTGGATTTCTTTCCTGGTCTGGTTTGGTGTGGTGTGGGCGACGAGAGAGTTTTGTTTTGTTTCCGTTTTGGAGGTGTAGAATAGTGTGATGATGTGCCCAATTATCCACGCCGCACCGGATAAAAAGGAGAGGCACCTAATAATTCTAGCCGCTAGGTTTTGTTTTTTATTGATTTGGTTTTTTGTGCGCGTGACAGGCCCAGAGATGTCAATATGTCATTGTTACAAAATTACTTTGACCCGCTCTGTGGTGCCTAACATCACTGTCTTCTTTATTAGCTGCATATGGGGCAATCGTACAGTTTTGTAACACTGTAATTTTTTGGTACGGTACTAGATTAAGGGGAGTGGCGAGTATATTTTATTTTACCTTTTTTACTAGCTACTATGTTTTATTTTACCTATTAGTAATGCTAGCGCTTGTATTTTCTTTCTTCTCCAATTATAATTGTGGAAATGAAGGTACTTTTTAGCAGGGGTTGTAACCTCATTTTAAGTATAGAAAAAAAAATCTTTAGTAAATCGATTTAATTCAGTTTTATTATTTAATTTAACCACAATAAAGTTCCTAAATTAGGCTTTGCACCATGATTACTGCCAAAAATACCAAATTGTATGTTTGAAATTTCCAATTTTAATATAAGCTAAATATAGTGCATTTTCAAAT
>NC_041386.1:38567604-38643261 GCF_002162155.2 Triticum dicoccoides | reverse complement strand
ACCATATGTTAAAATTCTCCAACCCTTGCAAGACCATCCTTATAAAAGCAGAAAATAACACACATGTTCTTGTGTATATCAACTTTGTCTTCCTTCTACACTTGTCGCCAGTGCGCTGTGAGCAATGCTCGATGCCGCATCTGGATTTGTGAAAGACAATCAAAGATAAGGTAGTGTTGTTGACGCAACGCCAGAGCAATTGCTTGTCGGGGCTAGAAGAAATCAGCGACAATGAACTGGACATTAGATCGCTCTCGCAGAGAAGAAGGTGGCAAAGGGGCTAGACAACAATTCATATCCGACCATATTGAATCGGTAAGGCCTTACGTCACCACCTTCACAATGAAGGTGAAGTTGGTCATGCATCACCAGACGTTAAAGGCCAGAAGATAAAAACAAGAACTATCACATCCACTCCGCGAGGACATCGTTCAAGACCATTTGGACGAAACTTAGAAAAAAAATAGGAACCAAGATTTTGCCCTGACTGAAGTTCCGACTCTCTACCAACATCAACCAGCACCCTCGGGACGAGGACATGATGGGAAGATGTTATTCCATGGCACTAATGATGTCATCGCCTCGCCACCAACGTCGAGCCACCTAAACTGAGTCCCACCTAGAGTTAGGGTGACCAAATACGACCAATCCCAAACTAGGGCTTCCCCCACCTCACATGTACCGGAAGGCACCCGGGGGCATGTGAAACCAGCGGTGCGGATTTACACGTTAGATCTAACGAGCGGGCCTTGAACGTCAGATATACTACAATCAAACTAGCTAGTTTGTATATTTTGGCTGTGTGTGGATTGTTAGTGCAAAATATATGGTTCCTTGTTGCAAACCTCAAAGGTCATGGTAAAGTGAGATAATAAAATGAGCCCGTAGACTGAAAAAACATCCTGTGTCGTTCTCGCGAGCGGCGTTGGGCTAACCCTAGCCTCCAACCCACGGTCGCTTCCTCCAACCTCTCTTTCCCTCCCCGTCACGGGGCGAAGCCCGGTTGGCGTCAACGGCGCCAGGTTCCTCTTCCTCTCTTGGCATGTGGCAGCACCGCGAGATGTGGCGGCACAGCGGGGGCGTGGTGCTGGTGCGGGGTGGGGTGGGGTGGCGGCTGGGCTCTCGGTCGGGCGGTGGTGCGGGCGGGCGACCATCCCGTGGTGGTTGCATGGTGGGAGGCCAAGGCGTGGCGTCGGGTTGGGGGCTAGGGCATGGGCGGCACTGAGGGCGCAGATCCAGCGCGGATTTGGCCCTGCAGGGGCGACCACGACCACCGGCCGGGGGCGAGGCACTCGGCAGCCTCCTCTAGATTCCTAAAGGTGTGGATCCGTTGGGTTGTGGAAAGGGTCTTGGGCTGGGGCAAGTTCATCTTCCCGTGATCCTTTCAGCCCATCGCGCGGTGGATGCGCCCATTGGTGAGGTAATCGCGGTGGCTTAGGCGGCCACGGTTGATGTTCGATAGCGGGGCACGGGTGGTGGTAGCTCCTCCCTTCTCCTAGATCTAGGCCAGCAGCGCGGACGGCTCGCACGACGAAGAAGGCAAGGAACTGGGGGGTCTGGTCTCGCCGCGTGTGTCCTGGAGGCCTCATGGTGGCACGGTAGAACTGCCGATCGAAAGCTCCGTGCTTTGTCGCCGATGACAGCGACGCGCACGAGTGCCGCTCTCATCCTGAAGATGTCGTCGAGGTGCTCTTCTCCGAGTCAAGGTTCCAGGTGAGAACTCTTGTCTGTTTCGACTTGGCAGCTTTGACACTTGGCGTTGTTTTCCCTCCTAGGGGTGTTGTCATGCAGCTTAGGTGTTTTAGGGCGTTGTCGTGAAGCTTAGATGTTTTAGGGCATTGTGTGGCTTTGTACTCAGTCCATCCCGACTCTCTTTCGGTAGCCTAGTCGTGTCCTTCGTGATACGCTTATTCTAGGATCAACATTGTTTGAGGGCTACCCTGTTCTGCCATGTACTCTGGTTGATGGTTGCTTTATATATAAGAGGATCTCCAACAGGCACGCTAAAAGTTTTTTACAATGCCGAACTACTCAGTTGCTTCAGCAGGCGCCCAAAAAGCGCCAGTGTGCCGCTTCAGCAGGTGCGGTAAAATAGAGCACGACGCACAAACAACACATACAAGATGATCTCAAACATCCAAAATATGCAAATTTCACACAGACAAGATGATCTCAAACATCAATGAGAAACATAGCACAATTCAAAAAATGCAAAGTTCCCACAAACAAGATGATCACAACCAAGTTTATGACAAACAAGTTCACACAAACAAATTAAACATCAACAATCATTCCCCATCTTCTCCTCCTCATTTGCCTCCTCTTCTTCGTCCGTTTCTTCTTCTGATTCTCCATCCTCTTGTTTGTTCTCTCCTTCATTGGAAACTCGGGACGGTGTTTGCACTATCAACAAAGGCATCACGCGAAGGCATGTGAGGCACACCGGAAACTCCCATGCCACCCATGCCTCCCGTAGGTGCTCCCATGCCTCCCATGATAGACACAAAACTCATGTCTCTCATGGTAGCTCCCATAGAAGCTCCCATGCCTTCGATGCCATCCATGGAAGCTCCCATGCCTCCCATAGGTGCTTTCATGCCACCCATGGAAGCTCCCATGCCTCCCATGCACATCATTCTTTTTTGCATCAAGATTTGATCACGGCAAAGGTTGATGCACTCCTTTTGCCTCTCATCGAAGTTGGATGTGTCCATGAAGAACAAGTACTTCTACCATTCCAATAATCTTGCTTGCTCCTCCATGGCCAATTTGTTCTCCTTCAATGCCACTTTTCTCTCCTTGGCCGCCACCCTCCTATCCTCGGCCGCTGGATCTTGGCTCCTTGCCACCCTCCTCTCCTTGTTTGCTTCCTTTCTTGCCTTCATAATAGCCTCCATAGCACTCTTTATCTCTTCTTCTTCTTCTTCTTCTTCTTCTTCTTCTTCTTCTTCTTCTTCTTCTTCTTCTTCTTCTTCTTCTTCTTCTTCTTCTTCTTCTTCTTCTTTTGCTAGTTTCTCTCCCTGTGGTCTTTTTGGCTTGGAGTAGGCAACTGAGTTCCGTGTAGGGCTCCTCTTGCCGCCATCACTTGAAGCCTCATTGTCATCATCATCCAAATCAATAGTTGCATTGTGTTTGTCTTCATGTTTTTGTCCATTTCTCTTCATCCGTCAACACCTCGTAGCAATGGGGCAACACAAATGCTCTCCCTTTCTTCACCTTGCATTTCTTGGTCTTCTTCTCTTCTCCTCGTAACAATTTTTGTGCAATATTGAGCTACAAACAAAAGAACAAGTTATCACTAGAAACACAAAAGATGAAGCATGAACATAGAAGAAATGATGAGCATGGGATGCATGGCAGGCATGGGAAATGGCACTCACCCTATCTCTATCATTAGTGCCACTTGGGTTTATCTTGTCCACCGCCGTCATTGCCGCCACCCACTTTTGACAATCTTTGTTGATCGTCGACCACCGGGAGCGAAGAGATCTTACGGTGTGCTCTATTCCACTCTTGTTGTGTGTGTCAAAGAACTCCTTCATCTGAAGCCAATATGTATCTCTAGTTTGGTCCGTTCCAACGGTGGCATCCATAGACGCATTTAACCATGTGCTGCTGTAACGCCCCAAGACCGGAGCTTCAGTTGCCTTCCAGGGTTTCCGGGTTTCGTCATGTGTTTTGTTTGGTCCGCTGCATTTCATCTTTGCATCATGTGCATTGCATCATGTCATTTTTTTCTTAACTCAACTAAATAAACCGTATGGATCGTCGATCCATTTAAACCGAGGGAATTCACATGGTGATTCTCTTTACAACTTATCCTCTCGATATTTAGAGAGCTATAGTAATTATTCCAATTATGTGGAATTACCTTAACACATTGCAAAAATCCCAATGCCATTTATTATTTCAACTCTTGGCCTCTAACTTTGCCACATGTCCTTTCATCATTTTTCAGAGCTCCACCTAATTTCTCAACATTTTTGGGCACTTCGAAAAACCTATCCTAGTTCAAACCTTTTGAATTAAATTCAAAGGAATTTGAATTTAATCTTTCAAACTTGACTTTTTTCTATTTTCCCGGACTGTGCTCATTTTTCTGAGTCCATGAAAATTATCCCCGTGCCCAAATTCTTCCTCTAACCTTCTCTTCTCTCTTTTCCTTTCTCCTATTTTATTGTCTCTGTTTTTGTTAAGAGTAGAATCAAGAGAGGGAGAGAAGGGAGCCCAGCAGGCCATTTGGGCCCAGCTGCATCTAACCTACCCAGGTCGGCCCATCCTTCCTCGCAGCCCACCTAAACCTACTTCCTAACCCTAGGCCCAACGAACCAACCTCCCTCTCCTCACGATCTCCTCTTCCCTCGCGCCGCCAGAGAGACCCGCAGCCCGATCCCCATCTCCCTCGCGCGTGCTCCTCTTCTCGCTCACTGGCCGCAGCCACTCCTCCCTCGATCCCTCTCCTCCTCTCGCTAGTCTCCTGCCGCCGCCACACCCTCTCGCTCGCGCCCGATCCTCCCCGGCAGCCACGTCCAGCGCCGGCCCTGCCGCCGAGCGACGCCCGCTCTTCAGTCCGGCATCCCGCGCTGTCCCCGTCGCCATCGTCCATCCTGTCACCGAAGCCCGGCGCCTCTACCTCGCCTCTGCTCCCGCATGCTTCGCCTCCCCATGCTCCAGTTGCACCGACGTCCGGGGCTCCAAGTCCTCCACCTCCGTTGTTCGTCCCAAGGTCCGGCGAGGTCACGGCCGGACCCAACTCCAGTGCCCCGTCCCCATTGGTGTTGACCTCCACCGCAGGGGCAGCGTGGTCGCTGCCCTGCTTCTGTGTTGTTTGCTAGGTCCCACAGGAGGCCGCGCGAGCCCGCGTTGACCACGTCGGAGTGGGTCCTTTTTGCCTGCAGCTGCCGCCATGGAACCGAGCTTAGAGCTCCGCTGCTGCCTTGGTGCTGCTATGCCCAACTCCTCCTTGACAGTTGCCTCGTCTCCGGCCCTGCCCGTTGGAGCCATGCCTCCCGGTGCCTGCCGCCGAGCGATGCCCGCTCTTCGGTCCGGCATCCCGCGCTGTCCCCGTCGCCATCGTCCATCCTGTCACCGGAGCCCGGCGCCTCTACCTCGCCTCTGCTCCCGCATGCTTCGCCTCCCCGTGCTCCAGTTGCACCGACGTCCTGGGCTCCAAGTGTTGGGTTTCATAGTAATTTCAAAAAATTTCCTATGCTCACGCAAGATCATGTGATGCATAGCAACGAGATGGGAGAGTGTTGTCTATGTACCCACGCAGACCGACTGCGGAAGCGTTGACGCAACGTAGAGGAAGTAGTCGTACGTCTTCACGATCCAACCGATCAAGCACCGAAACTACGGCACCTCTGAGTTCGAGCACACGTTCAACTCGATGACGATCCCCGGACTCCGATCCAGCAAAGTGTCGGGGAAGAGTTCCGTCAGCACCACGGCGTGGTGACGATCTTGATGCACTACAGCAGCAGGGCTTCGCCTAAACTCCGCTACAGTATTATCGAGGACTATGGCGGCTGGGGGCACCGCACACGGCTAAGGAATAGATCACGTGGATCAACTTGTGTGTTTCTGGGGTGCCTCTGCCTCAGTATATAAAGGACTAGAGGGGGGGAGGCTAGCCGGCCAAGCTTGGCGCGCCAGGAGAGTCCTACTCCCTCTGGGAGTAGGATTACCCCCCAATCCTAGTTGGAATAGGATTCGCGGAGGGGGAAAAGAGAGAGAGGGGGCCGACCACCTCTCCTAGTCCTAATAGGACTAGGGGAAGGGGGGAGGCGCACATCCACCTTGGGCTGCCCCTTTCTCCTTTCCACTAAAGCCCACCAAGGCCCATATAGCTCCCGGGGGGTTCCGGTAACCTCCCGGTAATCCGGTAAAATCCCGATTTCACCCGGAACACTTCCGATATCCAAACATAGGCTTACAATATATCAATCTTTACGTCTCGACCATTTCGAGACTCCTCGTCATGTCCGTGATCACATCCGGGACTCCGAACAACCTTCGGTACATCAAAATGCATAAACTCATAATATAACTGTCATCGTAACCTTAAGCGTGCGGACCCTACGGGTTCGAGAACAATGTAGACATGACCGAGACATGTCTCCGGTCAATAACCAATAGCGGGACCTGGA
Organism: Triticum dicoccoides; assembly: GCF_002162155.2. Lineage (NCBI taxonomy): Eukaryota > Viridiplantae > Streptophyta > Magnoliopsida > Poales > Poaceae > Triticum > Triticum dicoccoides. The sequence continues at coordinate 38,637,112 of NC_041386.1, read as the reverse complement.
TGCCCATATTGGTTCCTACATATTCTACGAAGATCTTTATCGGTCAGACCTCATAACAACATACGTTGTTCCCTTTGTCATCGGTATGTTACTTGCCCGAGATTCGATCGTCGGTATCCAATACCTAGTTCAATCTCGTTACCGGCAAGTCTCTTTACTCGTTCCGTAATACATCATCTCACAACTAACATATTAGTTGTAATGCTTGCAAGGCTTATGTGATGTGCATTACCGAGAGGGCCCAGAGATACCTCTCCGACAATCGGAGTGACAAAACCTAATCTCGAAATACGCTAACCCAACATGTACCTTTGGAGACACCTGTAGTACTCCTTTATAATCACCCAGTTACGTTGTGACGTTTGGTAGTACCCAAAGTGTTCCTCCGGTAAACGGGAGTTGCATAATCTCATAGTTATAGGAACATGTATAAGTCATGAAGAAAGCAATAGCAACATACTAAACGATCGGGTGCTAAGCTAATGGAATGGGTCATGTCAATCAGATCATTCAACTAATGATGTGACCTCATTAATCAAATAACAACACTTTGTTCATGGTCAGGAAACATAACCATCTTTGATTAACGAGCTAGTCAAGTAGAGGCATACTAGTGACACTAAGTTTGTCTATGTATTCACACATGTATTACGTTTCCGGTTAATACAATTCTAGCATGAATAATAAACATTTATCATGAAATAAGGAAATAAATAATAACTTTATTATTGCCTCTAGGGCATATTTCCTTCAGTCTCCCACTTGCACTAGAGTCAATAATCTAGTTCACATTGCTATGTGATTAACACCAATAGTTCACATCTTTATGTGATTGGTTCACATCTCCATGTGACTAACACCCAAAGGGTTTACTAGATTCAATAATCTAGTTCACATCGCTATGTGATTAACACCCAAAGAGTGATCATGTTTTGCTTGTGAGAGAAATTTAGTCAACGGGCCTGCCAAATTCAGATCCGTATTGTATTTTGCAAAATTCTATGTCTACAATGCTCTGCACGGAGCTACTCTAGCTAATTGCTCCCACTTTCAATATGTATCCAGATTGAGACTTAGAATCATCTAGATCAGTGTCAAAAAAACTTGCATCGACGTAACCCTTTACGACGAACCTTTTTGTCACGTCCATAATCGAGAAACATATCCTTATTTCACTAAGGATAATTTTGACCGCTGTCCAGTGATCTACTCCTAGATCACTATTGTACTCCCTTGCCAAATCAGTGGTAGGGCATACAATAGATCTGGTATACAGCATGGCATACTTTATAGAACCTATGACTGAGGCATAGGGAATGACTTTCATTTTCTATCTTCTGCCGTGGTCGGGCTTTGAGTCTTACTCAACTTCACACCTTGTAACATAGGCAAGAAACCTTTTCTTTGACTGTTCCATTTTGAACTACTTCAAAATCTTGTCAAGGTATGTACTCATTGAAAAAACTTATCAAGCGTCTTGATCTATCTCTATAAATCTTGAAGCTCAATATGTAAGCAGCTTCACCGAAGTCTTTCTTTGAAAAACTCCTTTCAAACACTCCTTTATGCTTTACAGAATAATTCTACATTATTTCCGATCAACAATATGTCATTCACATATACTTATCAGAAATGCTGTAGTGCTCCCACTCACTTTCTTGTAAATACAGGCTTCACCGCAAGTCTGTATAAAACTATATGCTTTAATCAACTCATCAAAGCATATATTCCAACTCCGAGATGCTTGCACCAGTCCACAGATGGATCGCTGGAGCTTGCACATTTTGTTAGCACCTTTCGGATTGACAAAACCTTCTGGTTGCATCATATACAACTCTTCTTTAATAAATCCATTAAGGAATGCAATTTTGTTTATCCATTTGCCAGATTTCATAAAATACGGCAATTACTAACATGATTCGGACAGACTTAAGTATAGATACGAGTGAGAAAATCTCATCGTAGTCAATACCTTGAACTTGTCAAAAAACCTTTTGCGACAATTCTAGCTTTGTAGATAGTAACACTACTATCAGCGTCCGTCTTCCTCTTGAAGATCCATTTATTTTCTATGGCTTCCCGATCATTGGGCAAGTCAACCAAAGTCCATACTTTGTTCTCATACATGGATCCCATCTCAGATTTCATGGCTTCAAGCCACTTTGCGGAATCTGGGCTCACCATCACTTCTTCATAGTTCGTAGGTTCATCATGATCTAATAACATGACTTCCAGAATAGGATTACCGTACCACTCTGGTGCGGATCTTACTCTGGTTGATCTACGAGGTTCAGTAGTATCTTGTTCTGAAGTTTCTGTTGGGGAACGTTGCAGAAAATTAAAATTTTTCCTACGGTTTCACCAAGATCCATCTATGAGTTCATCTAAGCAACGAGTCTAGGGAGAGAGTTTGCATCTACATACCACTTGTAGATCGCGTGCGGAAGCTTGCAAGGTGATGATGTAGTCGTACTCGACGTGATCCAAATCACCGATGACCTGCGCCGGCACCTCCGCGTTCAACACACGTACGGAACAGCCACGTCTCCTCCTTCTTGATCCAGCAAGGAAGGGAGGAGAGGTTGAGGGAGATGGCACCAGCAGCAGCACGACGGCGTGGTGTTGGTGGAGCTGCAGTACTCCGGCAGAGCTTCGCTAAGCACTATGGAGGTGGAGGAGGTGTTGGGGAGGGAGAAGGAGGCAACCAAAGGCCAGGGCGTTCAGGTATGAAGTCCCTCCTCTCCCCCACTATATATAGGGGTGCCAAGGGGGGGTGGCCGGCCCTAGGAGATCCAATCTCCTAGGGGGTGCGGCGGCCAAGGGGGTTTTCCCTCCCCCAAGGCACCTAGGAGGTGCCTTACCCTCCTAGGACTCTTGCCCCCTTGAACCCTAGGCGCATGGGCCTATGTGGGGCTGGTGCCCTTGGCCCATTAGGCCAAGGCGCACCCCCACACAGCCCATGTGGCCCCCCGGGACAGGTGGACCCACCCGGTGGACCCCCGGGACCCTTCCGGTGGTCCCGGTATAATACCTATAACCCCGAAACTTGTCCCGATGCCCGAAACAGGACTTCCCATATATAAATCTTTACCTCCGGACCATTCCAGAACTCCTCGTGACGTCCGAAATCTCATCCGGGACTCCGAACAACATTCGGGTTACTGCATATACATATCCCTATAACCCTAGCGTAACTGAACCTTAAGTGTGTAGACCCTACGGGTTCGGGAGACATGCAGACATGACCGAGACTCTCTCAGTCAATAACCATCAGCGGGATCTGGATACCCATGATGGCTCCCACATGCTCCTCGATGTTGTCATCGGATGAACCACTATGTCGAGGATTCGATCAAACCCTGTATGCAATTCCCTTTGTCAATCGGTACGTTACTTGCCCGAGACTCGATCGTCGGTATCCCAATACCTTGTTCAGTCTCGTTACCGGCAAGTCACTTTACTCGTACCGTAATGCATGATCCTGTGTCCAACACCTTGGTCACATTGAGCTCAATATGATGATGCATTACCGAGTGGGCCCAGAGATACCTCTCCGTCATACGGAGTGACAAATCCCAGTCTTGATCCGTGTCAACCCAACAGCTACTTTCGGAGATACCTGTAATGTACCTTTATAGTCACCCAGTTACGTTGTGACGTTTGGTACACCCAAGGCACTCTTACGGTATCCGGGAGTTACACGATCTCATGGTCGAAGGAAGAGATACTTGACACTTGCAAAGCTCTAGCAAAACGAACTACACGATCTTTTATGCTATGCTTAGGATTGGGTCTTGTCCATCACATCATTCTCCTAATGATGTGATCCCGTTATCAACGACATCCAATGTCCATAGTCAGGAAACCATGACTATCTGTTGATCACAACGAGCTGGTCAACTAGAGGCTTACCAGGGACATTGTGTAGTCTAAGTATTCACACGTGTATTACGATTTCCGGATAATACAGTTATAGCATGAATAAAAGACAATTATCATGAACAATGAAATATAATAATACTTTTATTATTGCCTCTAGGGCATATTTCCAACAGTCTCCCACTTGCACTAGAGTCACCAATCTAGTTACATTGTGATGAATCGAACACCCATAGAGTTCTGGTGTTGATCATGTTTTGCACGCGAGAGAGGTTTAGTCAGCGGATCTGCGACATTCAGATCCGTGTGCACTTTGCAAATCTCTATGTCTCCATCTTGAACATTTTCACGGATGGAGTTGAAACAACGCTTGATGTGCCTGGTCTTCTTGTGAAACCTGGGCTCCTTGGCGAGGGCAATAGCTCCAGTGTTGTCACAGAAGAGTTTGATTGGCCCCGACGCATTGGGTATGACTCCTAGGTCGGTGATGAACTCCTTCACCCAAATCGCTTCATGTGCTGCCTCCGAGGCTGCCATGTACTCCGCTTCACACGTAGATCCCGCCACGACGCTCTGCTTGCAGCTGCACCAGCTTACTGCTCCACCATTCAACATATACACGTATCCGGTTTGTGACTTAGAGTCATCCAGATCTGAGTCGAAGCTAGCGTCGACGTAACCCTTTACGACGAGCTCTTCGTCTCCTCCATAAACGAGAAACATGTCCTTTGTCCTTTTCAGGTACTTCAGGATATTCTTGACCGCTGTCCAGTGTTCCTTGCCGGGATTACTTTGGTATCTTGCTACCAAACTTACGGCAAGGTTTACATCGGGTCTGGTACACAGCATGGCATACATAATAGAACCTATGGCTGAAGCATAGGGGATGACACTCATCTCTTCTTTATCTTTTGCCGTGGTCGGTGACTGAGCTGAGCTCAGTCTCATACCTTGTAACATAGGCAAGAACCCCTTCTTGGACTGATCCATTCTGAATCTCTTCAAAATCTTATCAAGGTATGTGCTTTGTGAAAGACCTATGAGGCGTCTCGATCTATCTCTATAGATCTTGATGCCTAATATATAAGCAGCTTCTCCAAGGTCCTTCATTGAAAAACACTTATTCAAGTAGGCCTTAATGCTGTCCAGAAATTCTATATTATTTCCCATCAGGAGTATGTCATCTACATATAATATGAGAAATGCTACAGAGCTCCCACTCACTTTCTTGTAAACGCAGGCTTCTCCATAAGTCTACATAAACCCAAACGCTTTGATCATCTCATCAAAGCGAATGTTCCAACTCCGAGATGCTTGCACCAGTCCATAAATGGATCGCTGGAGCTTGCATACTTTGTTAGCGTTCTGAGGATCGACAAAACCTTCCGGCTGCATCATATACAGTTCTTCCTTAAGATGCCCGTTAAGGAATGCTGTTTTGACGTCCATCTGCCATATCTCATAATCATAGTATGCGGCAATTGCTAACATGATTCGGACGGACTTTAGCTTCGCTACGGGAGAGAATGTCTCGTCGTAGGCAATCCCTTGAACCTGTCGATAACCCTTAGCGACAGGTCGAGCTTTATAGATGGTAACATTACCATCCGCGTCCGTCTTCTTCTTAAAGATCCATTTGTTTTCTATCGCTCGCCGATCATCGGGCAAGTCTGTCAAAGTCCATACTTTGTTTTCATACATGGATTCTATCTCGGATTTCATGGCTTCAAGCCATTTGTTGGAATCCGGGCCCGTCATTGCTTCTTCATAGTTCGAAGGTTCATTGTTGTCTAACAACATGATTTCCAGGACAGGGTTGCCGTACCACTCTGGTGTGGAACGTGTCCTTGTGGACCTACGAAGTTCAGCAATAACTTGATCCGAAGTACCTTGATCATTATCATGGTTTTCCTCTTCAGTTGGTGTGGGCATCACAGGAATGGTTTCCTGTGCTGCGTCACTATCCCGCTCAAGAGGTAGTACTTCATCGAGTTCTACTTTCCTCCCACTTACTTCTTTCGAGAGAAACTCTTTTTCCAGAAAGCATCCGTTCTTGGCAACAAAGATCTTGCCTTCGGATCTTAAGTAGAAGGTATACCCTATAGTTTCCTTAGGGTATCCTATGAATACGCATTTTTCCGACTTGGGTTCGAGCTTTTCAGGTTGAAGTTTCTTGACATAAGCTTCGCATCCCCAAACTTTTAGAAACGACAGCTTAGGTTTCTTTCCAAACCATAATTCATACGGTGTCGTCTCAACGGATTTAGACGGTGCCCTATTTAAAGTGAGTGTAGCTGTCTCTAGAGCGTATCCCCAAAATGATAGCGGTAAATCGGTAAGAGACATCATAGACCGCACCATATCCAATAGAGTGCGATTACGACGTTCGGACACACCGTTTCGCTGAGGTGTTCCAGGCGGCGTGAGCTGTGAAACGATTCCACATTTCTTTAAGTGTGTACCAAATTCGTGACTTAAGTATTCTCCTCCACGATCTGATCGTAAGAATTTTATCTTTCGGTCACGTTGATTCTCCACCTCATTCTGAAATTCCTTGAACTTTTCAAAGGTCTCAGACTTGTGTTTCATTAAGTAGACATACCCATATCTACTCAAGTCATCTGTGAGAGTGAGAACATAACGATATCCTCCGCGAGCCTCAACGCTCATTGGACCGCACACATCGGTATGTATGATTTCCAACAAGTTGGTTGCTCGCTCCATTGTTCCGGAGAACGGAGTCTTGGTCATTTTGCCCAAGAGGCATGGTTCGCACGTGTCAAACGATTCATAATCAAGAGACTCTAAAAGACCATCGGCATGGAGCTTCTTCATGCGCTTGACACCAATGTGACCAAGGCGGCAGTGCCACAAGTATGTGGGACTATCGTTATCAACTTTAAATCTTTTGGCATCTACACTATGAACATGTGTAATATTACGCTCGAGATTCATTAAGAATAAACCATTGACCATCGGAGCATGACCATAAAACATATCTCTCATATAAATCGAACAACCATTATTCTCAGACTTAAATGAGTAGCCATCTCGTATTAAACGAGATCCAGATACAATGTTCATGCTCAAACTTGGCACTAAATAACAATTATTAAGGTTCAAAACTAATCCCGTAGGTAAATGTAGAGGCAGCGTGCCGACGGCGATCACATCGACTCTGGAACCATTCCCGACGCGCATCGTCACCTCGTCCTTCGCCAGTCTCCGTTTATTCCGCAGCTCCTGCTGTGAGTTACAAATATGAGCAACGGCACCGGTATCAAATACCCATGAGTTACTACGAGTACTGGTAAGGTACACATCAATCACATGTATATCAAATATACCTTTGGTGTTGCCAGCCTTCTTATCTGCTAAGTATTTGGGGCAGTTCCGCTTCCAGTGACCCTTCCCCTTGCAATAAAAGCACCCAGTCTCAGGCTTGGGTCCATTCTTTGACTTCTTCCCGGTAACTGGCTTACCAGGCGCGGCAACATCTTTGCCGTCCTTCTTGAAGTTCTTCTTACCCTTGCCCTTCTTGAACTTAGTGGTCTTATTGACCATCAACACTTGATGTTCTTTCTTGATTTCAGCCTCTGCTGACTTCAGCATCGAGAACACTTCAGGAATGGTCTTTTCCATTCCCTGCATGTTGTAGTTCATCACAAAGCTCTTGTAGCTTGGTGGGAGCGACTGGAGGATTCTGTCAATGACCGCCTCATCTGGGAGGTTAATGTTCAGCTGGGTCATACGGTTGTGCAACCCAGACATCTTCAGGATGTGCTCACTGACAGAACTGTTTTCCTCCATCTTACAACTGTAGAACTTGTTGGAGACATCATATCTCTCGACCCGGGCATGAGCTTGGAAAACTAGTTTCAGCTCTTCGAACATCTCATATGCTCCATGATGCTCAAAACGCTTTTGGAGCCCCGGTTCTAAGCTGTAAAGCATGCCGCACTGAACAAGGGAGTAATCATCAGCGCGAGACTGCCAAGCATTCATAATGTCTTGGTTCTCTGGGACGGGAGCGTCACCTAGCGGTCCTTCTAGGACATATTGTTTCCTGGCAGCTATGAGGATGATCCTCAGGTTCCGGACCCAGTCCGTATAGTTGCTGCCATCATCTTTCAGCTTGGTTTTCTCTAGGAACGCGTTGAAGTTCATGTTGACATTAGCGTTGGCCATTGATCTACAAGACATATTTGCAAAGGTTTTAGACTAAGTTCATGATAATAAAGTTCTAATCAAATTATGAACTCCCACTTAGATTAGACATCCCTTTAGTCATCTAAGTGTTACACGATCCGAGTCGACTAGCCCGTGTCCGATCATCACGTGAGACGGACTAATCATCGTCGGTGAACATTTTCATGTTGATCGTATCTTCTATACGATTCGTGTTCGACCTTTCGGTCTCCGTGTTCCATGGCCATGTCTGCACATGCTAGGCTCGTCAAGTTAACCCTAAGTGTTTTCGCTGTGTAAAACTGTCTTACACCCGTTGTATGTGAATGTAAGAATCCATCACACCCGATCATCACGTGGTGCTTAGAAACGACGAACTGTAGCAACGGTGCACAGTTAGGGGAGAACACTTCTTGAAATTTTATAAGGGATCATCTTATTTACTACCGTCGTCCTAAGTAAACAAGATGCATAATACATAATAAACATCACATGCAATTATATAGTTGTGACATGATATGGCCAATATCATATAGCTCCATTGATCTTCATCTTCGGGGCTCCATGATCATCTTGTCACCGGCTTGACACCATGATCTCCATCATCATGATCTCCATCATCGTGTCTTCATGAAGTTGTCACGCCAACGACTACTTCTATTTCTATGACTAACGTTTAGTAATAAAGTAAAGTAGTTTACATGGCGTTATTCAATGACACGCAGGTCATACAAAAAATAATGACAACTCCTATGGCTCCTGCCGGTTGTCATACTCATCGACATGCAAGTCGTGAATCCTATTACAAAGAACATGATCTCATACATCACAATTCATCATTCATCACAACTTCTGGCCATGATCAATCGCTGCAAAAACAAGTTAGACGTCCTCTAATTGTTGTTGCATCTTTTACGTGGCTGCAATTGGGTTCTAGCAAGAACGTTTTCTTACCTACGAATCACCACAACGTGATTTTGTCAACTTCTATTTACCCTTCATAAGGGCCCTGTTCATCGATTCCGCTCCAACTAAGGTGGGAGAGACAGACACCCGCCAGCCACCTTATGCAACTTGTGCATGTCAGTCGGTGGAACCGGTCTCACGTAAGTGTACGTGTAAGGTTGGTCCGGGCCGCTTCATCCCACAATACCGTTGAGCAAGAAAAGACTAGTAGAGGCAAGTAAGATGACAAAATCCACGCCCACAACAAAGTTGTGTTCTACTCGTGCAAAGAGAACTACGCATAGACCTAGCTCATGATGCCACTGTTGGGGAACGTTGCAGAAAATTAAAATTTTTCCTACGGTTTCACCAAGATCCATCTATGAGTTCATCTAAGCAACGAGTCTAGGGAGAGAGTTTGCATCTACATACCACTTGTAGATCGCATGCGGAAGCTTGCAAGGTGATGATGTAGTCGTACTCGACGTGATCCAAATCACCGATGACCTGCGCCGGCACCTCCGCATTCAACACACGTACGGAACAGCCACGTCTCCTCCTTCTTGATCCAGCAAGGAAGGGAGGAGAGGTTGAGGGAGATGGCACCAGCAGCAGCACGACGGCGTGGTGTTGGTGGAGCTGCAGTACTCCGGCAGAGCTTCGCTAAGCACTATGGAGGTGGAGGAGGTGTTGGGGAGGGAGAAGGAGGCAACCAAAGGCCAGGGCGTTCAGGTATGAAGTCCCTCCTCTCCCCCACTATATATAGGGGTGCCAAGGGGGGGTGGCCGGCCCTAGGAGATCCAATCTCCTAGGGGGTGCGGCGGCCAAGGGGGTTTTCCCTCCCCCAAGGCACCTAGGAGGTGCCTTACCCTCCTAGGACTCTTGCCCCCTTGAACCCTAGGCGCATGGGCCTATGTGGGGCTGGTGCCCTTGGCCCATTAGGCCAAGGCGCACCCCCACACAGCCCATGTGGCCCCCCGGGACAGGTGGACCCACCCGGTGGACCCCCGGGACCCTTCCGGTGGTCCCGGTATAATACCTATAACCCCGAAACTTGTCCCGATGCCCGAAACAGGACTTCCCATATATAAATATTTACCTCCGGACCATTCCGGAACTCCTCGTGACGTCCGGGATCTCATCCGGGACTCCGAACAACATTCGGGTTACTGCATATACATATCCCTATAACCCTAGCGTAACTGAACCTTAAGTGTGTAGACCCTACGGGTTCGGGAGACATGCAGACATGACCGAGACTCTCTCAGTCAATAACCATCAGCGGGATCTAGATACCCATGATGGCTCCCACATGCTCCTCGATGTTGTCATCGGATGAACCACTATGTCGAGGATTCGATCAAACCCTGTATGCAATTCCCTTTGTCAATCGGTACGTTACTTGCCCGAGACTCGATCGTCGGTATCCCAATACCTTGTTCAGTCTCGTTACCGGCAAGTCACTTTACTCGTACCGTAATGCATGATCCCGTGTCCAACACCTTGGTCACATTGAGCTCAATATGATGATGCATTACCGAGTGGGCCCAGAGATACCTCTCCGTCATACGGAGTGACAAATCCCAGTCTTGATCCGTGTCAACCCAACAGCTACTTTCGGAGATACCTGTAATGTACCTTTATAGTCACCTAGTTACGTTGTGACGTTTGGTACACCCAAGGCACTCTTACGGTATCCGGGAGTTACACGATCTCATGGTCGAAGGAAGAGATACTTGACACTTGCAAAGCTCTAGCAAAACGAACTACACGATCTTTTATGCTATGCTTAGGATTGGGTCTTGTCCATCACATCATTCTCCTAATGATGTGATCCCGTTATCAACGACATCCAATGTCCATAGTCAGGAAACCATGACTATCTGTTGATCACAACGAGCTGGTCAACTAGAGGCTTACCAGGGACATTGTGTAGTCTAAGTATTCACACGTGTATTACGATTTCCGGATAATACAGTTATAGCATGAATAAAAGACAATTATCATGAACAATGAAATATAATAATACTTTTATTATTGCCTCTAGGGCATATTTCCAACAGTTTCATGATCATCATCATTAGCTTCCTCACTGACTGGTGTAGGTGTCGCAGAAACAGTTTTCTGTGATGTACTACTTTCCAATAAGGGAGCAGGTACAGTTACCTCGTCAAGTTCTACTTTCCTCGCACTCACTTCTTTCGAGAGAAACTCCTTCTCTAAAAAGTTTCCGAATTTAGCAACAAAAGTCTTGCCTTCGGATCTGTGATAGAAGGTGTACCCAACAGTCTCCTTTGGGTATCCTATGAAGACATATTTATCCGATTTGGGTTTGAGCTTATAAGGATGAAACTTTTTCATATAAGCATCACAACCCCAAACTTTAAGAAACGACAACTTTGGTTTCTTGCCAAACCACAGTTCAGATTGTGTCGTCTCAACGGACTTAGATGGTGCCCTATTTAACGTGAATGCAGCTGTCTCTAATGCATAACCCCAAAACGATAGTGGTAGATCGGTAAGAGACATCATAGATCGCACTATATCTAATAAAGTACGGTTATGACGTTCGGACACACCATTACGCTGTGGTGTTCCGAGTGGTGTGAGTTGCGAAACTATTCCACAATTTTTCAAATGTACACCAAACTCGTAACTCAAATATTCTCCTCCATGATCAGATCGTAGAAACTTTATTTTCTTGTTACGATGATTTTCAACTTCACTCTGAAATTCCTTGAACTTTTCAAATGTTTCAGACTTATGTTTCATTAAGTAGATATACTCATATCTGCTCAAATCATCTGTGAAGATCATAAAATAATGATACTTGTCGCGAGCCTCAATATTCATTGGACCACATACATCAATATGTATGATTTCCAACAAATCTGTTGCTCGCTCCATTGTTCCGAAGAACAGAGTCTTAGTCATCTGCCCATGAGGCATGGTTCGTAAGCATCAACTGATTCATAATCAAGTGATTCCAAAAACCCATCAGCATGGAGTTTCTTCATGCGCTTTACACCAATATGACATAAACGGCAGTGCCACAAAATAAGTTGCACCATCATTATTAACTTTGCATCTTTTGGTTTCAATATTATGATTATGTGTATCACTACGATCGAGATCCAACGAACTATTTTCATTGGGTGTGTAACCATATAAGGTTTTATTCATATAAACAGAACAACAATTTATTCTCTTACTTAAATGAATAACCGTATTACAATAAACATGATCAAATCATATTCATGCTCAACGCAAACACCAAATAACACTTATTTAGGTTCAACACTAATCTCGAAATTATAGGGAGTGTGCGATGATGATCATATCAATCTTGGAACCACTTCCAACACACATCGTCACTTCACCCTTAACTAGTCTCTGTTTATTCTGCAACTCCCGTTTCGAGTTACTAATCTTAGCAACTGAACTAGTATCAAATACTGAGGGTTTGCTATAAACACTAGTAAAGTACACATCAATAACATGTATATCAAATAGACTTATGTTCACTTTGCCATCCTTCTTATCCACCAATCACTTGGGGTAGTTCCGCTTCCAGTGACCAGTCCCTTTGTAGTAGAAGCACTTAGTCTCAGGCTTAGGACCAGACTTGGGCTTCTTCACTTGAGCAGCAACTTGCTTGTTGTTCTTCTTGAAGTTCCCCTTCTTCCCTCTGCCCTTTTCTTGAAACTAGTGATCTTGTCAACCATCAACACTTGATGTTTTTCTTGATTTCTATCTTTGTCAATTTTCGCATTACGAAGAGCTTGGGAATCGTTTCCGTTATCCCTTGCATATCATAGTTCATCACAAAGTTCTACTAACTTGGTGATGGTGACTAGAGAATTCTGTCAATCACTATCTTATCTGGAAGATAAACTCCCACTTGATTCAAGCGATTGTTGTACTCAGACAATCTGGGCACATGCTCACTAGTTGAGCGATTCTCCTTCATCTTTTAGCTATAGAACTTGTTGGAGACTTCATATCTCCCAACTCGGGTATTTGCTTGAAATATTAACTTCAACTCCTAGAACATCTCATATGCTCCATGACGTTCAAAACGTCTTTGAAGTCCCGATTCTAAGCCGTTAAGCATGGTGCACTAAACTATCAAGTAGTCATCATTTTGAGCTAGCCAAATGTTCATAACGTCTGTATCTGCTCCTGCAATAGGTCTGTCACCTAGCGGTGCATCAAGGACATAATTCTTCTATGGAGCAATGAGGATAAACCTCAGATCACGGATCCAATCCGCATCATTGCTACTAACATCTTTCAACACATTTTTTCTCTAGGAACATATCAAAATAAACATATGAAAGCAACAACGCAAGCTATTGATCTACAACATAATTTGCAAAATACTACCAGGACTAAGTTCATGATAAATTTAAGTTCAATTAATCAGATTACTTAAGAACTCCCACTTAGATAGACATCCCTCTAATCCTCTAAGTGATCACGTGATCCAAATCAACTAAACCATAACCGATCATCACGTGAGATGGAGTAGTCTTCAATGGTGAACATCGTTATGTTGATCATATCTACTATATGATTCACGCTCGACCTTTTGGTCTCCGTGTTCTGAGGCCATATCTGTATATGCTTGGCTCGTCAAGTATAACCTGAGTATTCCGCGTGTGCAACTGTTTTGCACCCGTTGTATTTGAACGTAGAACCTATCACACCCGATCATCACGTGGTGTCTCAGCACGAAGAACTTTCGCAAAGGTGCATACTCAGGGAGAACACTTCTTGATAATTTAGTGAGAGATCATCTTATAATGCTACCGTCAATCAAAGCAAGATAAGATGCATAAAAAGGATAAACATCACATGCAATCAATATAAGTGATATGATATGGCCATCATCATCTTGTGCTTGTGATCTCCATCTCCGAAGCACCGTCGTGACCACCATCGTCACCGGCGTGACACCTTGATCTCCATCGTAGCACCGTTGTCGTCTCGCCAAGCTTATGCTTCCACGACTATCACTACCGCTTAGTAATAAAGTAAAGCATTACATCGCAATTTCATTGCATACAATAAAACGACAACCATAAGGCTCCTGCCAGTTGCCGATAACTCGGTTACAAAACATGATCATCTCATACAACAAAAATCATCATCATGTCTTGACCATATCACATCACAACATGCCCTGCAAAAACAAGTTAGACGTCCTCTACTTTGTTGTTGCAAGTTTTACGTGGCTGCTACGGGCTTAAGCAAGAACCAATCTCACCTACGCATCAAAACCACAACGATAGTTTGTCAAATAGACTCCGTTTTAACCTTTGCAAGGACCGGGCGTAGCCATACTTGGTTCAACTAAAGTTGGAGAGACAGTCGCCCGCAAGCCACCTATGTGCAAAGCACGTCAAGGGAACCGGTCTCGCGTAAGCGTACGCGTAATGTTGGTCCGGGTAGTCTCGTCCAACAATGCCGCCAAACCAAAGTATGACATGCTGGTAGGCAGTATGACTTATATCGCCCACAACTCACTTGTGTTCTACTCGTGCATATAACATCAACATAAATAACCTGGCTCTGATACCACTGTTGGGTTTCGTAGTAATTTCAAAAAAATTCCTACGCTCACACAAGATCATGTGATGCATAGCAACGAGATGGGAGAGTGTTGTCTACGTACCCACGCAGACCGACTGCGGAAGCGTTGACGCAACGTAGAGGAAGTAGTCGTACGTCTTCACGATCCAACCGATCAAGCACCGAAACTACGGCACCTCCGAGTTCGAGCACACGTTCAGCTCGATGACGATCCCCGGACTCCGATCCAGCAAAGTGTTGGGGAAGAGTTCCGTCAGCACGATGGCGTGGTGACGATCTTGATGCACTACAGCAGCAGGGCTTCGCCTAAACTCCGCTACAGTATTATCGAGGACTATGGTGGCTGGGGGCACCGCACACGGCTAAGGAATAGATCACGTGGATCAACTTGTGTGTTTCTGGGGTGCCTCTGCCTTAGTATATAAAGGACTAGAGGGGGGAGGCTAGCCGGCCAAGCTTGGCGCGCCAGGAGAGTCCTACTCCCTCTGGGAGTAGGATTCCCCCCCAATCCTAGTTGGAATAGGATTCGCGGAGGGGGAAAAGAGAGAGAGGGGGCCGGCCACCTCTCCTAGTCCTAATAGGACTAGGGGAAGGGGGGAGGCGCACAGCCACCTTGGGCTGCCCCTTTCTCCTTTCCACTAAAGCCCACCAAGGCCCATATAGCTCCCGGGGGGTTCCGGTAACCTCCCGGTAATCCGGTAAAATCCCGATTTCACCCGGAACACTTCCGATATCCAAACATAGGCTTCCAATATATCAATATTTACGTCTCGACCATTTCGAGACTCCTCGTCATGTCCGTGATCACATCCGGGACTCCGAACAACCTTCGGTACATCAAAATGCATAAACTCATAATATAACTGTCATCGTAACCTTAAGCGTGCGGACCCTACGGGTTCGAGAACAATGTAGACATGACCGAGACATGTCTCCGGTCAATAACCAATAGCGGGACCTGGATGCCCATATTGGTTCCTACATATTCTACGAAGATCTTTATCGGTCAGACCTCATAACAACATACGTTGTTCCCTTTGTCATCGGTATGTTACTTGCCCGAGATTCGGTCGTCGGTATCCAATACCTAGTTCAATCTCGTTACCGGCAAGTCCCTTTACTCGTTCCGTAATACATCATCTCACAACTAACATATTAGTTGTAATGCTTGCAAGGCTTATGTGATGTGCATTACCGAGAGGGCCCAGAGATACCTCTCCGACAATCGGAGTGACAAAACCTAATCTCGAAATACGCCAACCCAACATGTACCTTTGGAGACACCTGTAGTACTCCTTTATAATCACCCAGTTACGTTGTGACGTTTGGTAGTACCCAAAGTGTTCCTCCGGTAAACGGGAGTTGCATAATCTCATAGTTATAGGAGCATGTATAAGTCATGAAGAAAGCAATAGCAACATACTAAACGATCGGGTGCTAAGCTAATGGAATGGGTCATGTCAATCAGATCATTCAACTAATGATGTGACCTCATTAATCAAATAACAACACTTTGTTCATGGTCAGGAAACATAACCATCTTTGATTAACGAGCTAGTCAAGTAGAGGCATACTAGTGACACTAAGTTTGTCTATGTATTCACACATGTATTATGTTTCCGGTTAATACAATTCTAGCATGAATAATAAACATTTATCATGAAATAAGGAAATAAATAATAACTTTATTATTGCCTCTAGGGCATATTTCCTTCACCAAGTCCTCCACGTCCATTGTTCGCCCCAAGGTCCGGCAAGGTCACGGCCGGACCCAACTCCAGTGCCCCGTCCCCATTGGTGCTGACCTCCACCGCAGGGGCAGCGTGGTCGCTGCCCTGCTTCTGTGTTGTTTGCTAGGTCCTGCAGGAGGCCGCGCGAGCCCGTGTTGACCACGTCGGTGTGGGTCCTTTTTGCCTGCAGCTGCCGCCATGGAACCGAGCTTAGAGCTCTACTGCTGCCTTGGTGCTGCTATGCCCAACTCCTCCTTAACAGTTGCCTCGTCTCCGGCCCTGCCCGTTGGAGCCATGCCTCCCAGTGCCCGCAGCCGCGTCCCGGTCTTCTATCTCGACCCGGGATCTTTCCCTTGTGGCATCTATTTAGGTGCAACGCCACAAGTTTTGCCTCTGTGTACCCGGGTGATGTTGGCAGTGGAGTACCTCGACGCCCGACGCCTAAAACGATCACCGAACCGGAAATAACGCCAAGTACTAGGTCAACGAGGACCGCTAAGTTCGTCTTCCGCCGTCTCCGAAATCGCCAAGTACCACGACGATACGTGAACGACCACCGCCGACCCCAAGTTACTCGGATTCGTCAAGTACCTCTACGAAAACATTGTACGACTACTTCCGTGGCTAAAAACCCGTGTACAACTACCGTCGCCGTGTACGACTACCTCCACGACAAACGTCCCGAGAACGTCTACTTCCTTTACTTTGCACCGAACGAGAACCGTCCCTTTTGCACGCTTCAAAGGTATAACCCCGAGTCGACGCCCGTGAAAGCATGAATGCATGTTGGATGAGATGCACCCTTTGTCTGCACCGTGTCCATATTGTCACTCGTTTTCCATGCCACTAACCCGTGGGACACCCGGAATCCGGGATCATCCCACCATCTCTTGCACGCTCCCGTCACTTTTCCTTTTGCACCGGTATCCCCGTGGACTACCTGATAACCGATATGTTACCGTGGCATCATTTTTGTTACCGTTGCCGTGGCACCCCTTTTCTTTGCACCACGGTGACAAATGCTTCTTTTTGCTCTTGTCAACTTTAATAAAAATTGCATAAACTTGAACATGTCATCCGCATCATGTTAACAACTTTAAGATGGTTAAAATTTGTTGTTGCTTTAAAAATTGCTAATGCATATGGGGACTTACCAGATTTGTTGTTTATTATATCCGGCCCCATTTAAATTGTTTAGATGATATAGTTTTGTTATGCTTCACCTCTTGCCATGTTTAAACAACATTTAATATTGTTGGGTACCTAACCGAGAGTGAACTAAATAATTGATGTGGTGTTCGGTCAATATGCAACGGAGTTGCATATTGAGCTCCACTTAATTTGTAGGATTGCTTGTGCACTTTGCCATGCCATGCCGCTTTAATCCGGACATGCATCATACTTGTTTGTGCATCATGCCATGATTCTGTGTTGGTTGTTTACTATATTGTTTGCTTCTTTCCGGTGTGCTTCTTCGGGTTGTTTCCGATAACGTGGTGTTTGTGAGGAACCGTTCGACTACGTCTATTTGTCTGCTTCATGGACTCGTTCTTCTTCCTTGCGGGATCTCGGGCAAGATGACCATACCCTCAAAATCACTTCTATCTTTGCTTGCTTAGTTGCTCGCTCTTTTGCTATGCCTATGCTGTGATACCTACCACTTGCTTATCATGCCTCCCATATTGTTGCACCAAGCCTCTAACCCACCTTGTCCTAGCAAACCGTTGATTGGCTATGTTACCGCTTTGCTCAGCCCCTCTTATAGCGTTGTTAGTTGCAGGTGAAGATTGAAGTTTTGTTCCTTGTTGGAACATGGAGATGTTGTTCCTGGTTGGAACATGTTTACTTGTTGGGATATCAAAATATATCTTATTTAATTATTGCATCTATATACTTGGTAAAGGGTGGAAGGCTCGGCCTTATGCCTGGTGTTTTGTTCCACTCTTGCCGCCCTAGTTTCCGTCATATCGGTGTTATGTTCCCGGATTTTGCGTTCCTTACGCGGTTGGGTTATAATGGGAACCCCTTAACAGTTCGCCTTGAATAAAACTCCTCCAGCAAGGCCCAACATTGGTTTTACCATTTGCCACCTAGCCTTTTCTTTCCCTTGAGTCGGCCGGCTCAAGGGTCATCTTTATTTTAACCCCCCCGGGCCAGTGCTTCTCTAAGTGTTGGTCCAACTGAGCGATGTCCGAGGCTACCAGGGGAAACTCTGGGCTGGCTTACTCGACGTCTGGCTCATCCGGTGTGCCCTGAGAATAAGATATGTGCAACTCCTATCGGGATTTGTCTGCACATCTGGGTGGCTTTGCTGGTCTTGTTTTACCATTGTCGAAATGTCTTGTAACCGGGATTCCGAGTCTGATCGGGTCTTCCCGCTAGAAGGTCTATTCCTTCGTTGACCGTGAGAGCTTGTCATGGGCTAAGTTGGGACACCCCTGCAGGGATTTGAACTTTCGAAAGCCGTGCCCGCGGTTATGGGTAGATGGGAATTTTTTAATGTCCGGTTGTAGAAAACCTGAAGTTGACCTTAATTAAAATACATCAACCGCGTGTGTTACCATGATGGTCTCTTTCCGGCGGTGTACGGGGAGTGAACACGGTGTTGGAGTTATGCTTGACGTAGGTTGTTCTAGGATCACTTCTTGATCATAGTTTCTCGACCGTGCTTTGCCTTCTCTTCTCGCTCTCATTTGCGTATGTTAGCCACCATATATGCTAGTCGCTTGCTGCATCTCCACCCCATACCTTTTACCTTACCCATAAGCTTAAATAGTCTTGATCGCGAGGGTGCAAGATTGCTGAGTCCCCGTGGCTCACAGATACTTCCAAAACCAGCTTGCAGGTGCCGATGAGACCGTGCAGTTAACGCAACCAAGCTCAGGAGGAGCTCGATGAAGATCTTGTCCTTTGTGGTGTTTCGTTCTAGTTGATCAGTAGTGGAGCCCAGTTAGGGTCGATCGGGGACCTTGTCGCATTTGGGGTTCTTCTTTTATTTTGGTTCCGTAGTCGGACCTTGATTGTATTTGGATGATGTAATGCTTTATTCATGTAATTGTGTGAAGTGGCGATTGTAAGCCAACTATGTAACTTCTTCCCCTATTTTATTACATGGGTTGTGTGAAGATTACCTCACTTGCGACATTGCTTTCAATGCGGTTATGCCTCTAAGTCGTGCTTCGACACGTGGGAGATATAGCCGCATCGAGGGCATTACAAGTTGGTAATCAGAGCCTTCCCCGACCTTAGGAGCCCCTTTGCTTGATCGTTATTAGCAGCCGAGTTGTGTCTAGAAAAATGTTTTGAGTCATTTAGGAATTATATATCAGAGAGTTTAGGAATTCTTTTTACTCCCCAGTCTCCTCATCGCTCTGGTAAGGCATCCTGACGTAGAGTTTTGACTCTTCTCTTCTCAAATTTCACTAAAAAAAAATTTAGGATCATGCGGGTATCTTGGAATCGTTCCGATGGTTTTGTGACGAGAAAATTGTCTTGGCGCCTCCTGTCAGGGGTTTTGTGGAAGTATCCCTGGGAGTTGAGCTCTGAGGTGTTGTCGTCACAATTTTATCGTTGCAGTTCTGGAATACCTGAGTTTAGTTCGCCGACATCGAAAATCTCTTTTATGCAGTTGTTGGTGAGATAACCTCGACGCCACCCAATACTGGGGCAGGAGTTCGGGAGTATTGCCATAACTTGTATAACGGATGCTTTTCGAAGGTTGAGGTAGATGATTTTTGAAGGTTTCTTGGTTATGTGTTGAAGGATGGATACAGCTGGATGTAGGATTTGCTAGTTTGGGTGAGATATTATGCTTCCCCTGTATCCCCAACACCTGATTGCATAACCGGAAAGTTTTTGGGAGTTTATAAGTGGGAATTCAAATAGCTCTTAGGATATCTTTCCAACAGATATATGATACGAAATTGGGGTTCGACGTCTAGTGGTCCGCCTATCCATGGTTGGTTTTACAGTGGTCTCGTTGTGTCTTAAAGAGTCCTTGGCTATGCCGACTCTGAAGGAAATATGCCCTAGAGGCAATAATAAAGTTATTATTTATTTCCTTATAATCATGATAAATGTTTATTATTCATGCTAGAATTGTATTAACCGGAAACATAATACATGTGTGAATACATAGACAAACAAAGTGTCACTAGTATGCCTCTACTTGACTAGCTCGTTAATAAAAGATGGTTACGTTTCCTAACCACGAACAATGAGTTGTTATTTGATTAACGGGATCACATCATTAAGAGAATGATCTGATTGACATGACCCATTCCATTAGCTTAGCACCCGATCGTTTAGTATGTTGCTATTGCTTTCTTCATGACTTATACATGTTCCTATGACTATGAGATTATGCAACTCCCGTTTGCCGGAGGAACACTTTGGGTGCTACCAAACGTCACAACATAACTGGGTGATTATAAAGGAGCATTACAGGTGTCTCCAAAGGTAGATGTTGGGTTGGCGTATTTCGAGATTAGGATTTGTCACTCCGATTGTTGGAGAGGTATCTCTGGGCCCTCTCGGTAATGCACATCACTTAAGCCTTGCAAGCATTGCAACTAAATGAGTTAGTTGCGGGATGATGTATTACAGAACGAGTAAAGAGACTTGCCGGTAACGAGATTGAACTAGGTATTGGAATACCAACGATCGAATCTCGGGCAAGTAACATACCGATGACAAAGGGAACAACGTATGTTGTTATGCGGTCTGACCGATAAAGATCTTTGTAGAATATGTAGGAGCCAATATGGGCATCCAGGTCCCGCTATTGGTTATTGACCGGAGACGTGTCTCGGTCATGTCTACATTGTTCTCGAACCCGTAGGGTCTGCACGCTTAAGGTTACGATGACAGTTATATTATGAGTTTATGCATTTTGATATACCGAAGGTTGTTCGGAGTCCCGGATGTGATCACGGACATGACGAGGAGTCTCGAAATGGTCGAGACATAAAGATTGATATATTGGAAGCCTATGTTTGGATATCGGAAGTGTTCCGGGTGAAATCGGGATTTTACCGGAGTACCGGGAGGTTACTGGAACCCCCCGGGAACCATATGGACCTTGATGGGCCTTAGTGGAAAGGAGAAAGGGGCAGCCCAAGGTGGCCGCGCGCCTCCCCCCTTCCCCTAGTCCTATTAGGACTAGGAGAGGTTGCCGGCCCCCCTCTCTCTCTTTCCCCCCCTCAAGGAGTCCTATTCCAACTAGGATTGGGGGGGGGGAATCCTACTCCCAGAGGGAGTAGGACTCTCCTGGCGCACCTCCTATGGCCGGCCAGCCTCCCCCCTCTAGTTCTTTATATACTAAGGCAGAGGCACCCCAGAAACACACAAGTTGATCCACGTGATCTATTCCTTAGCCGTGTGCGGTGCCCCCAGCCACCATAGTCCTCAATAATACTGTAGCGGAGTTTAGGCGAAGCCCTGCTGCTGTAGTACATCAAGATCGTCACCACGCCGTCGTGCTGACGGAACTCTTCCCCGATGCTTTGCTGGATCGGAGTCCGGGGATCGTCATCGAGCTGAACGTGTGCTCGAACTCGGAGGTGCCGTAGTTTCGGTGCTTGATCGGTTGGATCATGAAGACGTACGACTACTTCCTCTATGTTGTGTCAACGCTTCCGCAGTCGGTCTGCGTGGGTACGTAGACAACACTCTCCCCTCTCGTTGCTATGCATCACATGATCTTGCGTGTGCGTAGGAATTTTTTTGAAATTACTACGAAACCCAACAGTGGCATCCGAGCCTAGGTTTTTTTATGTTGATGTTATATGCACGAGTAGAACACAAGTGAGTTGTGGGCGATACAAGTCATACTGCCTACCAGCATGTCATACTTTGGTTCGGCGGCATTGTTGGACGAGACGACCCGGACCAACCTTACGCGTACGCTTACGCGAGACCGGTTCCCCCGACGTGCTTTGCACATAGGTGGCTTGCGGGCGACTGTCTCTCCAACTTTAGTTGAACCGAGTATGGCTACGCCCGGTCCTTGCGAAGGTTAAAACGGAGTCTATTTGACAAACTATCATTGTGGTTTTGATGCGTAGGTGAGATTGGTTCTTGCTTAAGCCCGTAGCAGCCACGTAAAACTTGCAACAACAAAGTAGAGGACGTCTAACTTGTTTTTGCAGGGCATGTTGTGATGTGATATGGTCAAGACATGATGCTGAATTTTATTGTATGAGATGATCATGTTTTGTAACCGAGTTATCGGCAACTGGCAGGAGCCTTATGGTTGTTATTTTATTGTATGCAATGAAATCGCGATGTAATGCTTTACTTTATTACTAAGCGGTAATGATAGTCGTGGAAGCATAAGCTTGGCGAGACGACAACGATGCTACGATGGAGATCTAGGTGTCATGCCTGTAACGATGGTGATCACGACGGTGCTTCGGAGATGGAGATCACAAGCACAAGATGATGATGGCCATATCATATCACTTATATTGATTGCATGTGATGTTTATCCTTTTTATGCATCTTATCTTGCTTTGATTGACGGTAGCATTATAAGATGATCTCTCACTAAATTATCAAGAAGTGTTCCCCCTGAGTATGCACCGTTGCGAAAGTTCTTCGTGCTGAGACACCACGTGATGATCGGGTGTGATAGGTTCTACGTTCAAATACAACGGGTGCAAAACAGTTGCACATGCGGAATACTCAGGTTATACTTGACGAGCCAAGCATATAGAGATATGGCCTCGGAACACAGAGACCGGAAGGTCGAGCGTGAATCATATAGTAGATATGATCAACATAACGATGTTCACCATTGAAAACTACTCCATCTCACGTGATGATCGGTTATGGTTTAGTTGATTTGGATCACGTAATCACTTAGAAGATTAGAGGGATGTCTATCTAAGTGGGAGTTCTTTAATTAATTTGATTAACTGAACTTAAATTTATCATGAAACTTAGTACCTGATTAGTATCTTGCTTGTTTATGTTTGATTATAGATAGATGGCTCGTGCTGTTGTTCCGTTGAATTTTAATGCGTTCCTTGAGAAAGCAAAGTTGAAAGATGATGGTAGCAATTAGACGGACTGGGTCCGTAACTTGAGGATTATCCTCATTGCTGCACAGAAGAATTACGTCCTGGAAGCACCGCTAGGTGCCAGGCCTGCTGCAGGAGCAACGCCGGATGTTATGAACGTCTGGCAGAGCAAAGCTGATGACTACTCGATAGTTCAGTGTGCCATGCTTTACGGCTTAGAATCGGGACTTCAACGACGTTTTGAACGTCATGGAGCATATGAGATGTTCCAGGAGTTGAAGTTAATATTTCAAGCAAATGCCCGGATTGAGAGATATGAAGTCTCCAATAAGTTCTATAGCTGCAAGATGGAGGAGAACAGTTCTGTCAGTGAGCATATACTCAAAATGTCTGGGTATAATAATCACTTGATTCAATTGGGAGTTAATCTTCCAGATGATTGCGTCATTGACAGAATTCTTCAATCACTGCCACCAAGATACAAGAGCTTCATGATGAACTATAATATGCAAGGGATGAACAAGACTATTCCCGAGCTCTTCGCGATGCTGAAAGCTGCGGAGGTAGAAATCAAGAAGGAGCATCATGTGTTGATGGTCAACAAGACCACTAGTTTCAAGAAAAAGGGCAAAGGGAAGAAGGGGAACTTCAAAAAGAACGACAAGCAAGTTGCTACTCAAGAGAAGAAACCCAAAACTGGACCTAAGCCTGAAACTGAGTGCTTCTATTGCAAGCAGACTGGTCACTGGAAGCGGAACTGCCCCAAGTATTTGGCGGATAAGAAGGATGGCAAGGTGAACAAAGGTATATGTGATATACATGTTATTGATGTGTACCTTACTAATGCTCGCAGTAGCACCTGGGTATTTGATACTGGTTCTGTTGCTAATATTTGTAACTCGAAACAGGGACTATGGATCAAGCGAAGATTGGTTAAGGACGAGGTGACGATGCGCGTGGGAAACGGTTCCAAAGTCGATGTGATCGCAGTCGGCACGCTACCTCTACATCTACCTTCGGGATTAGTATTAGACCTAAATAATTTTTATTTGGTGCCAGCGTTAAGCATGAACATTATATCTGGATCTTGTTTGATGCGAGACGGTTATTCATTTAAATCAGGGAATAATGGTTGTTCTATTTATATGAGTAATATCTTTTATGGTCATGCACCCTTGAAGAGTGGTCTATTCTTGTTGAATCTCAATAGTAGTAACACACATATTCATAATGTTGAAGCCAAAAGATGCAGAGTTGATAATGAAAGTGCAACTTATTTGTGGCACTGCCGTTTAGGTCATATCGGTGTAAAGCGCATGAAGAAACTCCATTCTGATGGACTTTTGGAACCACTTGATTATGAATCACTTGGTACTTGCGAACCGTGCCTCATGGGCAAGATGACCAAAACGCCGTTCTCCAGAACTATGGAGAGAGCAACAGATTTGTTGGAAATCATACATACAGATGTATGTGGTCCGATGAATATTGAGGCTCGTGGCGGATATCGTTATTTTCTCACCTTCACAGATGACTTAAGCAGATATGGGTATATCTACTTAATGAAACACAAGTCTGAAACATTTGAAAAGTTCAAAGAATTTCAGAGTGAAGTTGAAAATCATCTTAACAAGAAAATAAAGTTTCTACGATCTGATCGTGGAGGAGAATATTTGAGTAACGAGTTTGGTGTACATTTGAAACAATGCGGAATAGTTTCGCAACTCACGCCACCCGGAACACCTCAGCGTAATGGTGTGTTCGAACATCGTAATCGTACTTTACTGGATATGGTGCGATCTATGATGTCTCTTACTGATTTGCCGCTATCGTTTTGGGGATACGCTCTAGAGCGGCCGCATTCATGTTAAATAGGGCACCATCAAAATCCGTTGAGACGACGCCTCATGAACTGTGGTTTGGCAAGAAACCAAAGTTGTCGTTTCTGAAAGTTTGGGGCTGCGATGCTTATGTGAAAAAGCTTCAACCTGATAAGCTCGAACCCAAATCGGAGAAATGTGTCTTCATAGGATATCCAAAGGAAACTATTGGATACACCTTCTATCACAGATCCGAAGGCAAGAATTTTGTTGCTAAATTCGGAAACTTTCTAGAGAAGGAGTTTCTCTCGAAAGAAGTGAGTGGGAGGAAAGTAGAACTTGACGAGGTAACTGTACCTACTCCCTTATTGGAAAGTAGTACATCACAGAAAACTGTTTCTATGACACTTACACCTGTTAGTGAGGAAGCTAATGATGATGATCATGAAACTTCAGAACAAGATACTACTGAACCTCGTAGATCAACCAGAGTAAGATCCGCACCAGAGTGGTACGGTAATCCCGTTCTGGAAGTCATGCTACTAGATCATGATGAACCTACGAACTATGAAGAAGCGATGGTGAGCCCAGATTCCGCAAAGTGGCTTGAAGCCATGAAATCTGAGATGTGATCCATGTATGAGAACAAAGTATGGACTTTGGTTGACTTGCCCGATGATCGGCAAGCAATTGAGAATAAATGGATCTTCAAGAAGAAGACTGACGCTGACGGAAATATTACTGTCTACAAAGCTCGACTTGTCGCGAAAGGTTTTCGGCAAGTTCATGGGATTGACTACGATGAGACCTTCTCACCTGTAGCGATGCTTAAGTCTGTCTGAATCATGTTAGCAATTGCCGCATTTTATGATTATGAAATTTGGCAGATGGATGTCAAAACTGCATTCCTGAATGGATTTCTGGAAGAAGAGTTGTATATGATGCAACCAGAAGGTTTTATCGATCCAAAGGGAGCTAACAAAGTGTGCAAGCTCCAGCGATCCATTTATGGACTGGTGCAAGCCTCTCGGAGTTGGAATAAACGTTTTGATAGTGTGATCAAAGCATTTGGTTTTATACAGACTTTTGGAGAAGCCTGTATTTACAAGAAAGTGAGTGGGAGCTCTGTAGCATTTCTGATATTATATGTGGATGACATATTGTTTATTGGAAATGATATAGAATTTCTGGATAGCAAAAAAGGATACTTGAATAAGAGTTTTTCAATGAAAGACCTCGGTGAAGCTGCTTACATATTAGGCATTAAGATCTATAGAGATAGATCAAGACGCTTAATTGGACTTTCACAAACAACATACCTTGATAAAATTTTGAAAAAGTTCAAAATGGATCAAGCAAAGAAAGGATTCTTGCCTGTGTTACAAGGTGTGAAATTGAGTAAGACTCAATGCCCAACCACTGCAGAAGATAGAGAGAATATGAAAGATGTTCCCTATGCATCAGCGATAGGATCTATCATGTATGCAATGTTGTGTACCAGACCTGATGTGTGCCTTGCTATAAGTCTAGCAGGGAGGTACCAAAGTAATCCAGGAGTGGATCACTGGACAACGGTCAAGAACATCCTGAAATACCTGAAAAGGACTAAGGATATGCTTCTTGTATATGGAGGTGACAAAGAGCTCGTCGTAAAAGGTTACGTTGATGCAAGCTTTGACACTGATCCGGACGATTCTAAATCGCAAACCGGATACGTGTTTACATTAAACAGTGGAGTTGTCAGTTGGTGCAGTTCTAAACAAAGCGTCGTAGCGGGATCTACATGTGAAGCGGAGTACATAGCTGCTTCGGAAGCAGCGAACAAATGAGTCTGGATGAAGGAGTTCATATCCGATCTAGGTGTCATACCTAGTGCATCGGGTCCAATGAAAATCTTTTGTGACAATACTGGTGCAATTGCCTTGGCAAAGGAATCCAGATTTCACAAGAGAACCAAGCACATCAAGAGACGCTTCAATTCCATCCGGGATCTAGTCCAGGTGGGAGACATAGAGATTTGCAAGATAAATACGGATCTGAATGTTGCAGACCCATTGACTAAGCCTCTTCCACGAGCAAAACATGATCAGCACCAAGGCTCCATGGGTGTTAGAATCATTACAGTGTAATCTAGATTATTGACTCTAGTGCAAGTGGGAGACTGAAGGAAATATGCCCTAGAGGCAATAATAAAGTTATTATTTATTTCCTTATAATCATGATAAATGTTTATTATTCATGCTAGCATTGTATTAACCGGAAACATAATACATGTGTGAATACATAGACAAACAAAGTGTCACTAGTATGCCTCTACTTGACTAGCTCATTAATCAAAGATGGTTATGTTTCCTAACCATGAACAATGAGTTGTTATTTGATTAACGGGATCAGATCATTAAGAGAATGATCTGATTGACATGACCCATTCCATTAGCTTAGCACCCGATCGTTTAGTATGTTGCTATTGCTTTCTTCATGACTTATACATGTTCCTATAACTATGAGATTATGCAATTCCTGTTTACCGGAGGAACACTTTGGGTACTACCAAACGTCACAACGTAACTGGGTGATTATAAAGGAGTACTACAGGTGTCTCCAAAGGTACATGTTGGGTTGGCGTATTTCGAGATTAGGTTTTGTCACTCCGATTGTCGGAGAGGTATCTCTGGGCCCTCTCGGTAATGCACATCACATAAGCCTTGCAAGCATTACAACTAATATGTTAGTTGTGAGATGATGTATTACGGAACGAGTAAAGAGACTTGCCGGTAACGAGATTGAACTAGGTATTGGATACCGACGATCGAATCTCGGGCAAGTAACATACCGATGACAAAGGGAACAACGTATGTTATTATGCGGTCTGACCGATAAAGATCTTCGTAGAATATGTAGGAGCCAATATGGGCATCCAGGTCCCGCTATTGGTTATTGACCGGAGAAATGTCTCGGTCATGTCTACATTGTTCTCGAACCCGTAGGGTCTGCACGCTTAAGGTTACGATGACAGTTATATTATGAGTTTATGCATTTTGATATACCGAAGGTTGTTCGGAGTCCCGGATGTGATCACGGACATGACGAGGAGTCTCGAAATGGTCGAGACATAAAGATTGATATATTGGAAGCCTATGTTTGGATATCGGAAGTGTTCCGGGTGAAATCAGGATTTTACCGGAGTACCGGGAGGTTACCGGAACCCCCCGGGAACCATATGGGCCTTGATGGGCCTTAGTGGAAAGGAGAAAGGGGCAGCCCAAGGTGGCCGCGCGCCTCCCCCCTTCCCCTAGTCCTATTAGGACTAGGAGAGGTGGCCGGCCCCCCTCTCTCTCTTTCCCCCCCTCAAGGAGTCCTATTCCAACTAGGATTGGGGGGGGGGAATCCTACTCCCAGAGGGAGTAGGACTCTCCTGGCGCGCCTACTATGGCCGGCCAGCCTCCCCCCTCTAGTCCTTTATATACTGAGGCAGAGGCACCCCAGAAACACACAAGTTCATCCACGTGATCTATTCCTTAGCTGTGTGCGGTGCCCCCAGCCACCATAGTCCTCAATAATACTGTAGCGGAGTTTAGGCGAAGCCCTGCTGCTGTAGTACATCAAGATCGTCACCACGCCGTCGTGCTGACGGAACTCTTCCCCGACGCTTTGCTGGATCGGAGTCCGGGGATCGTCATCGAGCTGAACGTGTGCTCGAACTCGGAGGTGTCGTAGTTTCGGTGCTTGATCGGTTGGATCATGAAGACGTACGACTACTTCCTCTACGTTGTGTCAACGCTTCCGCAGTCGGTCTGCGTGGGTACGTAGACAACACTCTCCCCTCTCGTTGCTATGCATCACATGATCTTGCGTGTGAGTAGGAATTTTTTTGAAATTACTACAAAACCCAACAGACTCGGGGACGCTTCGTATGTCATGTGCACTGCCTTGTACATGATGGTGTTGTACGATCGAGCCCGTGTAGGCCCCACCATGAAAACTTCGGACGAAATCTCTATCATATGTTTGTTCTGGCTTATTCCGCAAGCCAATCCTTGTTTTGTTTTGAGTTGTGGTATTCGAGTTGCTTTGAAGTCAAATGTTGATTCCATACCTTTTCCAAGTGGTGTTCTCATATTCCTATGTGAATACTAATCCTTCTCGATCATCGAGTTTGTCATTTCAATTTCTTTAACCGGTGTGTTTTCTCTTCAAGTGGATCCGATCATTTCAACATAAGTAAGATCAATGATCAGTTCTTCTCAACGGTGTTCGTTTCATCCATCCCAAGTTGCCTTTGTTTTTTCCCGCCCTCCCTCCCTTGTTTTTCTTCAACGATTCAGATTTCTTAATCAAGTATCCATTTTATTGATGAGAAACCTCTCCATTCTTTTCCATCAGTATTCTTATCCGGTGATTTTCATGAAGATGCTAACGGAGCTTCTAGTTCATCATTCTTCGTTCTCTTTTATCCGATGAATTCAATTCAAACTTTGCCAATTATATCCTTTCCTCGTTGCAAATACCTTCTCATGCCGGTGCATCTCATATTCAGTCATTTCTTGCTATTCAATTGTTCCGGAGTGCTCAAGATATCTCGAAGATTCGTGTTTTCCACTCTGCATTCATTCAAGATCTTTCGAGAATGTTATCTTATTCAAGTCTTTTAATTCAACCGGTGCTAATTTTTTTTTCAAGTAATCATTCCAACGGTGTTTATTTTGAGTGGGACCTAACCCACGGGTCTTTTCCCAGGATCTTACCTGACTCTTCTAAATTTTTCCGGAGTTATTCTCAAATTCTTTTCTAAAGTTTGACGTAAGAATGGATTATCATCAATCAAATGTCTTTTTCCAAGATCTTTCAAATTCTTTTCATTGTTGGATCAACCTTTCTATTCGTCATCCCGGAGTTTTTCAATGATTTTGGTGGTGTTGTTCTCGTCATTCTCGGATTTGAAGACCAAAGAGGAGTTCCTCTTAAATCCTTACCCGTTCTTCCAAAGACCCATGGTTCTAATTTGTTGCCATCCTCTCATAATTGTTTTCGATTGTGAGAATTCTTTTCACCTATCCGGAGTAATTCAAGAGTCTTCTCAGTTTGATATCCGGAGTCCATCAATTCAGGTTTATTCATTCTCAACTGTCAGTTATCATTCTACTATCTTGCCGGCGCATCAATCAAATATCCTCTAATCAGTTCTTGATCTCTTCGTTCTGATGTATCTAAATCCCCTCAAGCTTCTTCGTTCATTTGCTAATTCTTTCCGGTGTTTCTTCATATTTTAACCGTTCTTTTTCAATTCTTATGGTGGTTCATTCAAGATCTCTCTTCCTTGGTTAGCATATCAATCCATTCGTGTTTTCAATCCTACCGATGGCTTGTTGAAGACCGTCTCAAGTTTGTGCTATATCTCGCTTAATCCTTTCTACGGGAATAAGTAGTGTGATAAATCCGTTGATTATCATCAATTTAATTGGTGAAGGATAAGCATAATGTAATTCTTATTTTTGTTTCATCCTAATGATTAATTCTTATTCCGGAGGCCCTTGAAACTCTCGGTTTCATTTGTTTCATCTTCGCTTTTTCCCGGAGTGCCAACCTCTTTCAATTATATTGTCACGGAGATCTCTATCTAAATCATTGCGAGGCTTAAATCTTATTTTTTTCATCATTCAATTAGTTTGGATCATCCTTTTGTTACCGGAGTTTTTTTTTCATGGAGGCTATACATGATGGTTCATCAAAGAAATAATTCCTTCTCCAAGTGTTCATTGAGATTCTTTTCAAAGGAGCTCAAGCTTTCTTCATCTTGCTATCCGGAGTGCAATTCTTTCTTCCATATTATTGGAGGTGGTATTATGTCATTCTTGATAATTGAGTTCATGTTTTCATGATTCACATGTTGTCAAGAATGAGATATTTTAAATCCATCAATCTCGTCATTGGAGTTATCTTGAGTTATATTTCACCTAAAGCCTTCCCTAAGGATTGTTGCTATAATGGTGCTCATATATGATCCAAGTTCTTCATCTACCCTCCCGGTGAAATAAGCTTCTCGTCCCCTTTGTTCATGCCAATCCAATTCTTCTTCCCGTGAGTGGCAGGTTGTCACCTCATAATTTTTGAGATGTATTCCATAAGACCATATCAAGATTATTATTTTCGTTGTTGGTTTTCCAACAACTCTGTTCTAGCATTTGTTGTAAGCGTGCTCCCTCGAGATCTTGTTTCCCTTCGTTCATCCCATTCCATTCTTACTTTTGTTCTGGAGGCTTTGTGATGTTGCTCTCTTCAACCCATCTTTCCGTTTTGTCAGGATCGTGTTCTTTTCCTGGTTTATCCATTTAACCGGAGTGTTGTGTCCTTTTTCCTCAAGTTCTTTTCGCCTTATCAAGTCTTGCATCTTTTCTCAACCGGAGTGCTGTTCGAATTTGGTCTTCCTTGATCCCCTTCCTTAACCGGCGTGTTTTCAATATATATCTTCCCTTCAACCTCAAGGTTTTCGCAATGTTCATTGTCCCTCTTTTCTAACGGAGTGTTTTCGACCTTGTTCACCTTCGTTGTATTCTTTTCTTGAATTTGTGTAACCTTTTCAAGGTTCTTTGGTTTCACTCGTTTGTCAAAGAAGCAACTTAGTCTTACCTCTTCTCTTTCTCTTCCGTTGTTCCTCCGGTGCCATTCTAGATCTCGGGACGAGATCCTCTCGTAGTGGTGGAGTGTTGTAACGCCCCAAGACCGGAGCTTCAGTTGCCTTCCAGGGTTTCCGGGTTTCCTCGTGTGTTTTGTTTGGTCCGCTGCATTTCATCTTTGCATCATGTGCATTGCATCATGTCATTTCTTTTCTTAACTCAACTAAATAAACCGTATGGATCATCGATCCATTTAAACCGAGGGAATTCACATGGTGATTCTCTTTACAACTTATCCTCTCGATATTTAGAGAGCTATAGTAATTATTCCAATTATGTGGAATTACCTTAACACACTTGCAAAAATCCCAATGCCTTTTATTATTTCAACTCTTGGCCTCTAACTTTGCCACATGTCCTTTCATCATTTTCCGGAGCTCCACCTAATTTCTCAACATTTTTTGGCACTTCGAAAAACCTATCCTAGTTCAAACCTTTTGAATTAAATTCAAAGGAATTTGAATTTAATCTTTCAAACTTGACCTTTTTCTATTTTCCCGGAACGTGCTCAATTTTCTGAGTCCGTGAAAATTATCCCCGTGCCCAAATTCTTCCTCTAACCTTCTCTTCTCTCTTTTCCTTTCTCCTATTTTATTGTCTCTGTTTTTGTTAAGAGTAGAATCAAGAGAGGGAGAGAAGGGAGCCCAGCAGGCCATTTGGGCCCAGCTGCATCTAACCTAGCCCAGGCCGGCCCATCCTTCCCCGCAGCCCACCTAAACCTACTTCCTAACCCTAGGCCCAACGAACCAACCTCCCTCTCCTCACGATCTCCTCTTCCCTTGCGCCGCCAGAGAGACCCGCAACCCGATCCCCATCTCCCTCGCGCGTGCTCCTCTTCTCGCTCACTGGCCGCAGCCACTCCTCCCTCGATCCCTCTCCTCCTCTTGCTAGTCTTCTGCCGCCGCCACACCCTCTCGCTCGCGCCCGATCCCCCCCGGCAGCCACGTCCAGCGCCGGCCCTGGCGCCGAGCGACGCCCGCTCTTCGGTCCAGCATCCCGCGCTGTCCCCGTCGCCATCGTCCATCCTGTCACCGGAGCCCGGCGCCTCTACCTCGCCTCTGCTGTCGCATGCTTCGCCTCCCCGTGCTCCAGTTGCACCGACGTCCGGGGCTCCAAGTCCTCCACCTCCGTTGTTCGCCCCAAGGTCCGGCGAGGTCACGGCCGGACCCAACTCCGGTGCCCCGTCCCCATTGGTGCTGACCTCCACCGCAGAGGCAGCGTGGTTGCTGCCCTGCTTTTGTGTTGTTTGCCAGGTCCCGCGGGAGGCCGCGCGAGCCCGCGTTGACCACGTCGGTGTGGGTCCTTTTCGCCTGCAGCTGCCGCCATGGAATCGAGCTTAGAGCTCCGCTGCTGCCTTGGTGCTGCTATGCCCAACTCCTCCTTGACAGTTGCCTCGTCTCCAGCCCTGCCCATTGGAGCCATGCCTCCCGGTGCCCGCAGCCGTGTCGCCGGTCTTCTGTCTCGACCCGGCATCTTTCCCTTGTGGCATCTATTTAGGTGCAGCGCCACAAGTTTTGCCTCTGTGCACCCGGGTGATGTTGGCAGTGGAGTACCTCGACGCCCGACGCCTAAAACGATCACCGAACCGGAAATAACGCCAAGTACTAGGTCAACGAGGACCGCCAAGTTCGTCTTCCGCCATCTCCGAAATCGCCAAGTACCACGACGATACGTGAACGACCACCACCGACCCCAAGTTACTTGGATTCGTCAAGTACCTCTACGAAAACATTGTACGACTACTTCCGTGGCTGAAAACCCGTGTACAACTACCGTCGCCGTGTACGACTACCTCCACGACGAACGTCCCGAGAACGTCTACTTCCTTTACTTTGCACCGAGCGAGAACCGTCCCTTTTGCATGCTTCGAAGGTATAACCCCGAGTCGACGCCCGTGAACGCATGAATGCATGTTGGATGAGATGCACCCTTTGTCTGCACCGTGTACATATTGTCACTCGTTTTCCATGCCACTAACCCGTGGGACACCCGGAATCCGGGATCATCCCACCATCTCTTGCACGCTCCCGTCACTTTTCCTTTTGCACCGGTATCCCCGTGGACTACCTGATAACCGATATGTTGCTGTGGCATCATTTTCGTTATCGTTGCCGTGGCACCCCTTTTCTTTCCACCACGGTGACAAATGCTTCTTTTTGCTCTTGTCAACTTTAATAAAAATTGCATCATGTTAACAACTTTAAGATGGTTAAAATTTGTTGTTGCTTTAAAAATTGCTAATGCACATGGGGACTTACCGGATTTGTTGTTTATTATATCCGGCCCCATTTAAATTGTTTAGATGATATAGTTTTGTTATGCTTCACCTCTTGCCATGTTTAAACAACATTTAATATTGTTGGGTACCTAACCGAGAGTGAACTAAATAATTGATGTGGTGTTCGGTCAATATGCAACGGAGTTGCATATTGAGCTCCACTTAATTTGTAGGATTGCTTGTGCACTTTGCCATGCCATGCCGCTTTAATTCGGACATGCATCATACTTGTTTGTGCATCATGCCATGATTCTGTGTTGGTTGTTTACTATGTTGTTTGCTTCTTTCCGGTGTGCTTCTTCGGGTTGTTTCCGGTAACGTCGTGTTTGTGAGGAACCGTTCGACTACGTCCGTTTGTCTGCTTCATGGACTCGTTCTTCTTCCTTGCGGGATCTCAGGCAAGATGACCATACCCTCGAAATCACTTCTATCTTTGCTTGCTTAGTTGCTCGCTCTTTTGCTATGCCTATGCTGCGGTACCTACCACTTGCTTATCATGCCTCCCATATTGTTGCACCAAGCCTCTAACCCACCTTGTCCTAGCAAACCGTTGATTGGCTATGTTACCGCTTTGCTCAGCCCTCTTATAGCGTTGTTAGTTGCAGGTGAAGATTGAAGTTTTGTTCCTTGTTGGAACATGGAGATGTTGTTCCTGGTTGGAACATGTTTACTTGTTGGGATATCACAATATATCTTATTTAATTAATGCATCTATATACTTGGTAAAGGTTGGAAGGCTCGGCCTTATGCCCGGTGTTTTGTTCCACTCTTGCCGCCCTAGTTTCCGTCATATCGGTGTTATGTTCCCGGATTTTGCGTTCCTTACGCGGTTGGGTTATAATGGGAACCCCTTGACAGTTCGCCTTGAATAAAACTCCTCCAGCAAAGCCCAACATTGGTTTTACCATTTGCCACCTAGCCTTTTGTTTCCCTTGAGTCGGCCGGCTCAAGGGTCATCTTTATTTTAACCCCCCTGGGCCAGTGCTTCTCTAAGTGTTGGTCCAACTGAGCGATGTCCGAGGCTACCAGGGGCAACTCTGGGCTGGCTTACCCGACGTCTGGCTCTTCCGGTGTGCCCTGAGAACGAGATATGTGCAGCTCCTATCGGGATTTGTCGGCACATCTGGGTGGCTTTGCTGGTCTTGTTTTACCATTGTCGAAATGTCTTGTAACCGGGATTCCGAGTCTGATCGGGTCTTCCCGCTAGAAGGTCTATTCCTTCGTTGACCGTGAGAGCTTGTCATGGGCTAAGTTGGGACACCCCTGCAGGGATTTGAACTTTCGAAAGCCGTGCCCGCGGTTATGGGCAGATGGGAATTTTTTAATGTCCGGTTGTAGAAAACCTGAAGTTGACCTTAATTAAAATACATCAACCGCGTGTGTTACCGTGGTGGTCTCTTTCCGGCGGTGTACGGGAAGTGAACACGGTGTTGGAGTTATGCTTGACGTAGGTTGTTCTAGGATCACTTCTTGATCATAGTTTCTCGACCGTACTTTGCCTTCTCTTCTCGCTCTCATTTGCGTATGTTAGCCACCATATATGCTAGTCGCTTGCTGCATCTCCACCCCATACCTTTTACCTTACCCATAAGCTTAAATAGTCTTGATCGCGAGGGTGCAAGATTGCTGAGTCCCCGTGGCTCACAGATACTTCCAAAACCAGCTTGCAGGTGCCGATGAGACCGTGCAGTTGACGCAACCAAGCTCAGGAGGAGCTCGATGAAGATCTTGTCCTTTGTGGTGTTTCGTTCTAGTTGATCAGTAGTGGAGCCCAGTTGGGGTCGATCGGGGACCTTGTCGCATTTGGGGTTCTTCTTTTATTTTGGTTCCGTAGTCGGACCTTGATTGTATTTGGATGATGTAATGCTTTATTCATGTAATTGTGTGAAGTGGCGATTGTAAGCCAACTATGTAACTTCTTCCCCTATTTTATTACATGGGTTGTGTGAAGATTACCTCACTTGCGACATTGCTTTCAATGCGGTTATGCCTCTAAGTCGTGCTTCGACACGTGGGAGATATAGCCGCATCGAGGGCATTACAGCTGCAAAGCAAGATGTCTTCATCGACGGTGTAGTTGGAAGCCCTTCCTTTCGGTGGATCGATCAAAACCTCACCCTCGTCATCCACTTCATATTCACGATCGTCTTCATCAACTTCATTGGTTTGAGACAAATTGTTGGAGCCAACACCCATAGTCGACATATATGCCTCATCATTGAAACTACAAAGTAGCATGACAAAAGAAAAGTAATCAATCTATCATATGTCCACATTTGTCAACAATAACAAAACAAAACCAAAATTATACCTGGTGGGCATTTCATCACACTATGTGTGCATCGGCTGCCGGCGCAACAAATTGCGTGGTTTCTGGCGCTTCGGGCGGCGGAGGCATGGCCGGCCTCACTCCTGCCTTCTTCTTTATCACCACCTTCCTCTTCTTTTGGGACGCCGTAGCCGCCGCCGTCGCGATCACGGTGGCCGCCATGGTTCGTTTAGAGGCGGAGCTCCGTGGCTTCGTGGCGGGCAGCGGCGCGATGCTACCCTGCATGCTTGTCCGGGGCGGCATGAAGAGCCCGCGCGTGAGGCCGGTGTTCAGAGCCGCAGCGGCGCCGCCAAAGGCGGAGGAGGTCAAGCCCGCGCCAGGGTTTGCGGCGGCGGCGACGGAGAGGTCATGAGTGTATGGAGGGGTTAGGGGGATGTCGGCGCGCCCGTCCATGGCTGGAGGTCACCGACGCAGCACGGGGCGGGGCGAAAGCGGGCGCGGGCACAGAGTTCAGCGGCGGTTGCTCGTTCGCGCGTGATTTCTTTCTGTCGCGCACGCGTTAGCGGACGCCCGGAAAAAGCAGCGGGTGATGCCGTTCTGTTCGGCACGGGGAGTGCTTTTTAGCGCGCGTGTGATTTTTACGCATCTGCTAGAGCTGCCGATTCGGTCGCGCGCGCTAAAAAGGCGTTTTTTCATGCGCGCGGCAGAAGCCAGTTTCGGGGGAGAAGTGAGATAATAACCCCCCAACTTCTTGATTTTTGTTATTCGCTCTGAAATACAACTCATGACATATCTGTGCCTCAATTAATTTTTAAAGAAAAGCATAAAATCCAGTTCAATTTTGTATGCAGTAGGAAGATGAGTTGGTTTCTTCTAGTCCAGCATCAAATCCGGTTCGGTTTTTCTCTCCGGGAAGGAATCACTGATACACAGATCAGGCGAGATAAGGCCATCATTCCCACCCACTCATGACACAGAGATCCGTAGTCCGCAAGATATTTTGTGCCTCCCATCCCCCGGTTTTAAATTTCCGCGCTTCTTCAACTTGGTACTACTACTTTATTTACCGCGACGCCTTCAAAGTCACGACTCGAAGCCATGTAGTAGCATGGCACCTTGTGCGAACGCGGCATCAGAACGGCTTTCCGCTGCGAATTACGGCTCGCAAGTGGCTGTCAGCAACTCACAACTCACAAGTGGATATCTCTGACGAGACACACAGAGCCCAGCCAGCGGCTTCTGGCCCCGCGTCGCGCGTGAGTCCCGTGGCCTCGCGCGTGCCGGATCGGTGGACGGAATCTAAACTCGGCCGGTCGCGGTTGGCTGGCCGGAAATTGGAGGGGCCAATGGCTGGCGATCACGTCCCACTGGGTGGATTTTTTTTAAAGGGATTGATTCCGGGTCTCTGCTGCATCAGAACGATGCATACGACCATATTATTAATAAGCAAAAGGTTTAATATAAGCCTTCAAGTCTCGCTCTTCAAAAGGTCATAAGTCTTCAGATCTAAAAAAAGAACGGAAAAAAGGCTCACAAAGAGCAAGCAAAATACAGGAAAACCACAACCGGACGACATAAAAAAGATAGGAATACTAAATGCATGTCCTATTACATGACCGTCATCCAAACTAGTGAAGATAACCTGTGCTACCATCTCCCATCGGATAGATCCAGTAATCATATGCTCTCTGGGCTCCGTCGGAGTGAGTAGCGACCACATACGGATCAGTGCAGTGACTCGGAAAATGACCTGTAAGAAATGAATATTTGTTGTTCTGTTAAAAACCAAATCATTTCTGCAGTTTCAGACTGCTCATAATAAAGCACATACTCCTACACGGATGTGTCTCGCTGTTTCCGTATCTATCTCGTCTAGCCACGTCCCAAATAACGTGTTGATGGTATTCGGATGAGTAATATTAAATGCTATGTGAACCGACCACCACGAATTTTTTGCCAAAGGACAGTCAAGAAAAAGGTGTTTGATGGATTCATCACGATCACAGAAGTTACATATTGTAGATCTTGTCCAGTTGCGTTTAGCCAAGTTATCCTTAGTTAAAATGACTTGTTTATGGACAAACCACATAAACACTTTAATTTTCAAAGGTACTTTGACTTTCCAAACATGTTTCGAACGAGGAATAGAGCTAGAGTTGATAGCGTCCAAATACATGGATTTAACCGAAAACTCTCCCTTCCTAGTTAGTTTCCAGCACAACTGATCGGGCTGTTGAGATAGCCGAACATCCATCAATCTTCTCACGAGATGGAGCCAGGCTTCCCAACGGTTTCCCGCCAGCGTCCTCCTAAATTGAATATTGAGAGGAGTGGTCTGTATTACTGTTGCAACGTAAGCGTCTCTTCACTGAACAATACTATAGAAAGAAGGATATGGATTGCAAGGGGCGTCTCCCCTAGCCATGTATCCTCCCAGAATCTCGTGGTAGCACCATTTTCAACTA
Organism: Triticum dicoccoides; assembly: GCF_002162155.2. NCBI lineage: Eukaryota > Viridiplantae > Streptophyta > Magnoliopsida > Poales > Poaceae > Triticum > Triticum dicoccoides. Next base: position 38,598,247 of record NC_041386.1, on the reverse strand, counting down.
TAAACTTTGTCTTGTTGAAAAAGGCTATTTTTACTCTCATTAGCCCTTTCCAAAAAGGCGAGTCAGTCGGCCTCCCCGTCACCCGGGACAAGGTTTTGGATTGAAGGTACTTATTACGGAGAATCTGAGCCCATATGGCATCCTTCTCTACAGATAACTTATACAACCACTTGCTGAGAAGACATCTGTTCTTCACCTCTAAATTTTCAATGCCAAGGCCTCCTTAGTCTTTCGGCCTACAGATGATGTCCCATTTAGCGAGTCTATACTTTCGTTTGAGTTCATCACTCTACCAGAAGAAGCGCGATCGATAAAAATCAAGCCTTTTTGGGACTCCAACTAGTACCTCAAAAAAGGACAAGAGAAACATAGGCATACTCGTGAGAACCGAGTTAATAAGAATTAGTCGGCCTCCGTATGACATAAGCTTGCCCTTCCAGCAGCTTAGTTTTTTCTCAAATTGATCCTCAATGCACTTCCATTCTCTATTTGTAAGCTTGTGATGGTGAATTGGTATACCCAGGTACGTGAAAGGTAAAGCCCCCAATTCGCACCCGAACAATTGTTTGTAAGTGTCTTGTTCGTCTTTAGCTCTTTCAAAACAGAACAGTTCGCTTTTGTGGAAGTTAATCTTTAACCCGGTCAATTGTTTGAACAAGCATAACACCAGCTTCATGTTCCTTGCTTTTGCCAAGTCATGCTCCATGAAGATGATAGTATTATCAGCGTACTGTAGGATGGACACACCTTCGTCAACTAAATGCAGAACGAGGCCACCTACCTGGCCAACATCCTTAGCCCTTCCTATTAGAATTGTCAACATATCGACCACTATGTTGAACAGAATAGGTGACATCGGATCTCCTTGCCTCAGACCTTTGTGTCTCTGGAAGTAATGACCTATGTCATCATTCACTTTAATTTTAACACTCCCTTTTTGTGTGAAAGATTCTACCTGGTTTCTCCAAGCCTGATCGAACCTTTCATATGCAAGGCCTGTTGAAGAAATGGCCATTTGACCTTATCGTACACTTTCTCAAAATCCACTTTGAAAACTACCCCATCTAGTTTTTTGCGTGGATTTCATGGAGTGTTTCATGTAGGACCACAACCCCCTCTAGGATATTTCTATCCGGCATGAAAGCAGTCTAGGATGGCTGCACCACAGAATGCGTAATCTGTGTAAGCCTATTAGATTTTTTTTTGAAACTATGATGATTTTTATAGCAAATTCGGAAACTATACACCCTAATGGAGAAAAATCAAAAGTATCACCCCGTCGGCCTCCTGTTGGCCGAAAAGGGACTTTTCGGCCTCCTGTTGGCTGAAGAGGGACTTTTCGGCCAACCGTTGGCCAAAAAGTACTTTTCGGCCAACCGTTGGCCAAAAAGTACTTTTCGGCCAACAGTTGGCCAAAGAGTCCCTCTTCGACCAACACCTGCTCTACTATTTAAAAAAAATTCATATCAAATAGGATTTTTAGTATTTTAATTTGATTCTTTTTGCATTAGATTAGAAATTTTATGAAGTTTCTATAGATATCATGTTTGACTAGATTTGAAAGTTTGAATTTAATTTTTTCATGAATTTGCTCAAATAACTAGATTGCCTATAATTTGAGTTAGGAGTATTTTTTAAGATGATTCTTTTTGCTACTGGTTCTTTGTGAATTTTTTTATCTGTAGTAATTAATTGGCGAATTTTATAATTATTTAAAATTAGGTTTTTATGAAAACAGTTCTGTTTTAGTGTTTGTTAGGTTTTATGCTATTTCTTTTAATTTTAATTGCTTTAAATTTTTTCTTTAGTTTTTTGACTTATTTTTTTTGTTTCTGTTTAGTTATCGGTAGCTATTTTATTTGTAGTATTTTATTTCTTTTATCCTACTAGAAAACTTGTTTTGAGCTTCATAGGAGTTTATATTTAAAAGTGCCTTGTAAATCCTGTACAACCATTGCCGTTTTATACATGACAAAAAAATACTTTCCCGCAATCTTTTTCCCTCCATTTTCTTTGCCGCCATTTTATTTCCCGTCATTCTCTCCCGCCACACTAAGGAGTGCTGCATCGACGGAGGATGACGATGATGCCTTCATGTGGAGTGTGAAACACCGTGTGAGAGAATTCATAAGTGTGAAACACTCTCCGATGATGATGACGAAGCTGCAAACACTTATGACTTCTCTCAAACAGTGTTTCACACTCCACCAGCAGCACCGACGCAGGAGACACAGACCGTGTCAGACGATGTTATCTACGATCATGGACACCATGAGGCTCGTTTTATAAGTTGAGAAGTGAAGATGGCGAGAAAGAAGATGGCGGGAAAGAAGATGGCGGGAGAGAATGAATGGAAAGAAAATGGAGGGAGAGAATGGCGAGAAATAAAATGGCGGGAGAAAATGGAGGGAGGGAATGATGTAAAAACCTAATTTTAAATAATCCTAAAATTCACCAATTAATTACTACTGATAAACAAAGTCACAAAGAACCAGTAGCAAAAAGAATCATCTAAAAAGAATACTCCTAGCTCAAAATATAGGCAATCTAGTGATTTGAGAAAATTCATGAAAATTCAAATTCAAACTTCCAAATCTAGTCAAACTTGATATCTACAGAAACTTCGTAAAATTTCTAATCTAATGCAAAAAGAATCAAATTAAAATACCAAAAATCCTATTTGATATGAATTTTTTAAAAAGTAGAGCAGGTGTTGGCCGAAGAGGGACTCTTTGGCCAACCGTTGGCCGAAAAGTACTTTTTGGCCAACCGTTGGCCGAAAAGTCCTTTTTGGCCAACTGTTGGCCGAAAAGTCACTCTTCGGCCAACAGGAGGCCGACGGGGTGATACTTTTGATTTTTCTCCATTAGGGTGTATAGTTTCCGAATTTGCTATAAAAATCATCATAGTTTCAAAAAAAAATCAGCCTATTAGTCCCAACCTTGGTGAAAATTTTGAAGCTGACATTAAGAAGACAGATCGGCCTGAACTGCTCAATTCTCACGGCCTCTGTTTTCTTAGGAAGCAGAGTGATTGTTCCAAAATTCAAATGAAACAACTGAAGCTGTCCAGAAAATAAATCATGGAACATCGGTAGCAAATCCCCCTTAATAATATGCCAGCACTTCTTATAAAACTCCGCCAGAAAACCATCCGACCCTGGAGCTTTATTATTCTTGATTTGTGAAATTGCTTCAAACACCTCTTTCTCCGAAAATGGAGCGGTCAAAATATCATTCTCAACCACGGCAAGTCGAGGGACATCCTCAACCCTGGACTCATCCAAGGATATGAAATTATCCTCCGACGGCCCAAACAACTGCTTATAGTAATTGGTGATGTATAATTTTAGGTTTTCCTGTCCTAAAATTGCTCCTTCATCCCGCTCGAGCTGAAATATTCTCTTCTTCATATGAAAGAGGTGCTTGCCATTCGCAATCATATGAAAGAATTGAGTGTTATCATCCCCTTGGACGATTTTGCGGACTTTAGCTCGCAGTGCCCACTTCAATTCCTCCTCCAAAGAAGTTCTTTCAGTCTCATTTCTGCCTCCACTTTAGTTTCCAGCTCCCTGGTATCTAGAATGGAGGACTCGAGTTTTAAATCTAGGGATTGAATAAGTGTAAGGAGCCTTTCCTTTTCGACCTTATATACCCCACTCAAATGCTTGGCCCACCCACGTAAGAAACTTCGTAGGTGCCTTATCTTATTCTACCATCTTTCAACATTTGACCTCCCTCCTGAATCTTTAGCCCATTCTCTTGCTATCAGATCCAAGAAGCCTTCTCTTCAAACCACGCTAATTCAAAAGAAAAAGTGTTTTTATTTCCCACATGCGTTGCCTCACCAGAGTCAACCAGCAAAGGGGTATAGTCGGAGATTGCGCGCGATAACGCCTGGACTGTTACTAGGGGAAACTTTTGCTCCCATTCGACGCTAGCGAGGACACGATCCAGCTTCTCAAACGTCGATTTTGGCAACGTATTGGCCCAAGTGAATTTTCTACCAGAAAGCTCTATCTCTCTAAGATCCAAGCTTTCGATAAAAGTATTAAACATAAACGACCATCTGCTGTCAAAGTTATCATTGTTCTTTTCCTCCCTCCTCCGAATGATGTTAAAATCGCCCCAACCAGAATTGGGAGTTGATCGCTATCGCAAATGCGGACAAGATCAGCCAAAAAAATCTGGTTTAAGTTCTGGTTGCACGGCGCCATACACCGCCACCAATGCCCAATTAAACCCATCGGCCTTCGATCTAACCCGAAACTTAATTGCAAAATCTCCCATGACCACATTCCGAACTTCCAACGTATCGCATTTAACCCCAAGTAAAATCCTACCGGATCTTCCTCTCGGAGGTAGGAAATGCCAATCGAAATCAACATCTCCCGATAAAGTACTAAGAAACTGGGGGGTGAAGTTGTCCCTTCCAGTTTTAGAGAGTGTGATAAAATCCAACTTGTGTTCGATAAAAGCATCCACTAGAAACCTTATTTTAGCCAAGTCTGTAAGACCTCTGCTATTCCAAAAGATTCCTCTCATATTTCATCATGACTTTTTTTAGTAGTACGGATCCTAGCACTTCTACGCATAATAGAAGCTGGATAAATCTTTCGTTTCCACTTCCACTTATGCTTGTTTTGATCCTCCACCCGGTCCTCACAACCGAGCTCCGTGGACCTAACCTCCTGAGCATCTACAAGGGTAGAATCCCTTCGGGAGATAGAGCATTCATCCTCCTCTGTCTCAAGCAATGATGGGGCAAGATCCGCACAAAAACTATCAAGTATCCTGACCCCAATGCATCTATGTAGGAATTGTTCATGGGTTTGACAACCGCTAAGTTTCGCATCATTTCTAAAGTGCGCTCCGCTTCAAGATCCAGGATATCATTAACGGATTTAGAGATTTCATTACCATTACTACCTAGTGAAACTCCTAACTGATTTGCATTATGAATAACCTCATCATTGGAAAAATGCAAAATAGAGTTGGAAGTATTGACTGGCATACCAGTAGTGACCTCAATGTCACGAAGCCTGGCCACCCGCATAGTGCACCTTAGCTGCATGTCATCAACATTCGGCTGATCCTGGAGGCGACAGCTCATCCGTCGACCTTCAGCTACAGGATCCGGGATCCCTCCAAACGCAATGATCTCATCCCGCATTGCCCTGTTTGGGGGTAAGGCCTCCTGCCCAACCCCCAACAGGGCTCAACATAGCTGAAACAACCGGGGTACTGTCGCGTGTTGGTGAAGCTCCCGGCGCACACAGCGGCATCGGCCGGCGGCTAGCGCCAGGGGACGCAACGGAAATGCTCCATCCAAGGGCGCCAAGGGAGAGGTAGGGCGGAGGCCACCTGCCCGCACCCTCCGCCCAACCCGACCCCCACTGGAAGGTGGCACTGCCATCACCATACCAACCAATGTCGGGCTCGTCACCTACGGCGAAGCAACTCTCCGGGTGGGCGTCGTCCAGTGCGCGGAGCCAGGAGACGCTGCGGGGGCCGCCACAACCAAGGGCGCCATGGGAGAGGCCGGGGCGGAGACCTTCTGGCCGCTACCCCTCCCGATCCGGCCCCAGCATTAGCTCGTGGCCCGGCCATCACCGCGCCATCCATCACCGGAGTCCTCGCCGGTGGTGAAGCAACACTCCGAGTGGGGGAACAGAGGGCCGCGTGCCCATGCTCCTCCCCACCCTCAAAACGAAGCTCAGAACCCAGACCGGTCACTGCCGCTGACTTCGATGCACCCTCCATCGAGGTCATCTCAGTGACAAACTCATCCGAACAACCACCCACAGATGCATCAGTAGCAGCAAAATCCAGGGGAGGAAGCGAGTGCTCCAATAAATCATCACACTCCACTCGATCGCTCCACGGTCTAGGAGGAGCAGAAGCCGGTTCAAATGAACCAAATCTTAGCGTGTTCATGGGTGCAGTAGTGGATGGTGGAGTCCCTTTCCCGGGCGCCGGCGTGGCGGAACCCGGGATGTTGGACGCATCTCGCCCACGAGCATCCTCTCGCACCTCCTTGTTGCCCGATCCATCATCCTTGTCGAGCGTATCAACATCATTCCCTGCCAAGGCCTCAATGAAAAGATCGGTGTCCTCAAACTCAACCTCGAGGTTGTATAGCACGCCTTTATGTGTCCACTTAACCACGTTGGGTACGTACTCAATATCCAGAATACTCACAAGCAATCTGACGACCCCGTTAGCTCGGGTAAAGGGCATGTCCACCCTCTCGGTTTTCCCGACTAGTGTCCCCAAGCTAGCCGCGACTCGAACATCATTCAACGGCTTCGATGGTGCCCCCGAGAATCATAGCCAAACCTGAGTAAGAGGCTTGCCCTTCGGCTCGACCTTCTTCCACTCGTGAAACTCGAGATTGCGCTCAGTGCCAGGCACTCTGCACAACCCAAAACTCAGGAGCCGCTGCAAGTCCTCAACAGAAGGAAAGTCAACCTTGTACATATTGGCCTCGAGTCTAATAAGCTCCCACTGAAAGTTACCTGGAGCCAGCTCATTTAGCATCTGCAGGATCTGTGCCTCAGACAAGTCACCTTTAGTCACTTTGACCACCCATGTGGTCGCGCTCTGAGGCGCCTCTAAGATCTCCATAGCAGTAGGAGATTCAAAAAATATCAACTCGGTGCAGTACACACCATAAATGGTAACTCTCGGCATCGGTTCACGCAATAACGGGCTCTCCCTCGTAGCATGCATCGGTTTGAGGAAAGTGTCGCAAGGCTTAGTAACGCATTTAGCAATGAAGTGCCCATGTTCACCACAACGATAGCATATCATCTTCTCTTTTTTACGGGCCCATGATACGTCTCCAACATATCTATATTTTTTGATTGTTCCATGCTATTATATATTCTGTTTTGGATGTTTAATGGGCTTTATTATACACTTTTATATTATTTTTGGGACTAACCTATTAACCCAAGGCCTAGTGCAAATTGCTATTTTTTTCCTATTTCAGTGTTTCGCGGAAAAGGAATATCAAACGGAGTCCAAACGGAATGAAACCTTCGGGAGCGTGATTTTTGGAACAAACGTGATCCAGAGGACTTGGAGTGGACGTCAAGCAACCAACGAGGAGGCCACAAAGCAGGGGGCGCGCCTACCCACCCTGGGCGCGCCCTCCCCCCTCGTGGGCCCCTTGTGGCTCCACCGACCTACTTCTTCCTCCTATATATACTCATATACCCTGAAAACATCTAGGAGCAGGACGAAACCCTATTTTCACCGCCACAACCTTCTGTACCCAAGAGATCCCATCTTGGGGCCTTTTCTGGAGCTCCGCCGGAGGGAGCATCGGTCACGGAGGGCCTCTACATCAAATCCATGGCCTCTCCGATGATGTGTGAGTAGTTTACTTTAGACCTTCGGGTCCATAGCTATTAGCTAGATGGCTTCTTCTCTCTCTTTGGATCTCAATACAAAGTTCTCCTCGATCTTCTTGGATATCTATTCGATGTAACTCTTTTTGCGGTGTGTTTGTCGAGATCCGATGAATTGTGGGTTTATGATCAAGTCTATCTATGAACAATATTTGATTCTTCTCTAAAATCTTTTATGTATGATTTATTATCTTTGCAAGTCTCTTCGAATTATCAGTTTGGTATGGCCTACTAGATTGATCTTTCCTGCAATGGGAGACATGCTTAGCTTTGGGTTCAATCTTGCGGTCTTTGATCCCAGTGACAGAAAGGGAAAGGACACGTATTGTATTGTTGCCATCGAGGATAAAAAGATGGGGTTTATATCATATTGCTTGAGTTTATCCCTCTACATCATGTCATCTTACATAATGTGTTACTCTATTCTTATGAATTTAATACTCTAGATGCATGTTGGATAGCGGTCGATGTGTGGAGTAATAGTAGTAGATGCAGGCAGGATTCGGTCTACTTGTCACAGACGTGATGCCTATATACATGATCATGCCTAGATATTCTTATAATTATTCGCTTTCCTATCAATTGCTCGACAGTAATTTTTCACCCACCGTAATACTTATGCTATCTTGAGAGAAGCCACTAGTGAAACCTATGTCTCGCAGGTCTATTCTCCATTATATTTATCTCCCGTCAATAAGCTATTTCTGTTACCTTTTATTTTGAAATCTTTACTTTTCATCTTTATCGTAAAAATACCAAAAATATCACCTTATCATCTCTATCAGATCTCACTCTCGTAAGTGATCGTGAAGGGATTGACAACCCCTTTATAGCATTGGTTGCGAGGTTCTTATTTGTTTGTGTAGGTACTGAAGGAAATATGCCCTAGAGGCAATAATAAAGTTATTATTTATTTCCTTATATCATGATAAATGTTTATTATTCATGCTAGAATTGTATTAACCGGAAACGTAATACTTGTGTGAATACATAGACAAACAAAGTGTCACTAGTATGCCTCTACTTGACTAGCTCGTTAATCGAAGATGGTTATGTTTCCTAACATAGACATGAGTTGTCATTTGATTAACGGGATCACATCATTAGGAGAATGATGTGATTGACATGACCCATTCCATTAGCTTAGCACCTGATCGTTTAGTATGTTGCTATTGCTTTCTTCATGACTTATACATGTTCCTATGACTATGAGATTATGCAACTCCCGTTTACCGGAGGAACACTTTGTGTGCTACCAAACGTCACAACGTAACTGGGTGATTATAAAGGTGCTCTACATGTGTCTCCAAAGGTACATGTTGGGTTGGCGTATTTCGAGATTAGGATTTGTCGCTCCGATTGTCGGAGAGGTATCTCTGGGCCCTCTCGGTAATACACATCACTTAAGCCTTGCAAGCAATGCAACTAATAAGTTAGTTGCAAGATGATGTATTGAACGAGTAAAGAGACTTGCCGGTAACGAGATTGAACTAGGTATTGAGATACCGACGATCGAATCTCGGGCAAGTAACATACCGATGACAAAGGGAACAACGTATGTTGTTATGCGGTCTGACCGATAAAGATCTTCGTAGAATATGTAGGAGCCAATATGAGCATCCAAGTTCCGCTATTGGTTATTGACCGGAGACGTGTCTCGGTCATGTCTACATTGTTCTCGAACCCGTAGGGTCCGCATGCTTAACGTTACGATGACAGTTTCATTATGAGTTTATATATTTTGATGTACCGAAGGTTGTTCAGAGTCCCGGATGTGATCACGGACTTGACGAGGAGTCTCGGAATGGCCGAGACATAAAGATCGATATATTGGACGACTATATTTGGACACCGGAAAGGTTTCGGGTAAGATTGGGACAATACGGGATCACCGGGAGGTTATCGGAACCCCCCGGGAGGTATATGGGCCTTATTGGGACTTAGTGGAAAGGAGGGGAAAGGAGCAAGGGAGGGGGCGCGCCCCCCAAGCCCAATCCGAATTGGGAAGGGCCCCCTTTCCTTCCTCCCTCCTTCCTCTTCCTTCCCTCTCCTACTCCTAATAGGAAAAAGGGGGAGTCCTGCTCCCGGTGGGAGTTGGACTCCCCCTTTGGCGCGCCACCGTCCTTGGCCGGCCCCTCCTCCACTCCTTTATATACAGGGGCAGGGGGCACCCCAGAGACACAACAATTGACCATTGATCTCTTAGCCATGTGCGGTGCCCCCCTCCACCATAATCCTCGATAATATTGTAGCGGTGCTTAGGCGAAGCCCTGCGACGGTAGAACATCAAGATCGTCACCACGCCGTCGTGCTGACGGAACTCATCCACGACACTTTGCTGGATCGGAGTCCGGGGATCGTCATCGAGCTGAACGTGTGCAAAAACTCGGAGGTGTCGTAGTTTCGGTGCTTGATCGGTCGGGCCGTGAAGACGTACGACTACATCAACCACATTGTTATAACGCTTCCGCTTCCGGTCTACGAGGGTACATAGACAACACTCTCCTCTCTTGTTGCTGTGCATCACCATGATCTTGCGTGTGCGTAGGAATTTTTTTGAAATTACTATGTTCCCCAACAGTGGCATCTGAGCCAGGTTTTATGCGTAGATGTCATATGCACGAGTAGAACACAAGTGAGTTGTGGGCGATATAAGTCATACTGCTTACCAGCATGTCATACTTTGGTTCAGCGGTATTGTTGGATGAAGCGGCCCAGACCGACATTACGCGTACGCTTACGCGAGACTGGTTCTACCGACGTGCTTTGCACACAGGTGGATGGCGGGTGTCAGTTTCTCCAACTTTAGTTGAACCGAGTGTGGCTACGCCCGGTCCTTGCGAAGGTTAAAACAACACCAACTTGACAAACTATCGTTGTGGTTTTGATGCGTAGGTGAGAATGGTTCTTGCTAAGCCTAGTAGCAGCCACGTAAAACTTGCAACAACAAAGTAGAGGACGTATAACTTGTTTTTGCAGGGCATGTTGTGATGTGATATGGTCAAGACGTGATGAGATATAAGTTGTTGTATAAGATGATCATGTTTTGTTGAAGTTATCAGCAATTGGCAGAAGCCTTATGGATGTCTCTTTATTGCATAAGATGCAAGCGCCAAATAATTGCTTTACAATTATCGCTATGCGATAGCAATAGTTGCAAGAGCAATAGTTGGCGAGACGACCATGTGACGACACATTGATATAGATCAAGATGATGGAGATCATGGTTTCATGCCGGTGACGATGGAGATCATGACGATGCTTTGGAGATAGAGATCAAAGGCACAAGATGATGATGGCCATATCATGTCATATATTTTGATTGCATGAGATGTTTATCTTTTATACATCTTACTTTGCTTAGTTATGACGGTAGCATTATAAGATGATCTCTTACTAAATTTGAAGATAAAAGTGTTCTCCCTGAGTATGCACCGTTGCCAAAGTTCGTCGTGCCCAGACACCACGTGATGATCGGGTGTGATAAGCTCTACGTCCATCTACAACGGGTGCAAGCCAGTTTTGCACACGTAGAATACTCAGGTTAAACTTGACGAGCCTAGCATATGCAGATATGGCCTCGGAACACTGAGACTGAAAGGTCGAGTGTGAATCATATAGTAGATATGATCAACATAGTGATGTTCACCATTGAAAACTACTCCATTTCACGTGATGATCGGTTATGGTTTAGTTGATTTGGATCACGTGATCACTTAGAATATTAGAGGGATGTCTTTCTAAGTGGGAGTTCTTAAGTAATATGATTAATTGAACTTAAATTTATCATGAACTTAGTCCTGGTAGTATTAGCATATCTATGTTGTAGATCAATAGCTCGCGTTTAGCTCCCCTGTTTTATTTTTGATATGTTCCTAGAGAAAACTAAGTTGAAAGATGTTAGTAGCAATGATGCGGATTGGATCCGTGATCTGAGGTTTATCCTCATTGTTGCACAGAAGAATTATGTCCTTAATGCACCACTAGGTGACAGACCTATTGCAGGAGCAGATGCAGAAGTCATGAACGTTTGCCTACCTCAATATGATGACTACTTGCTAGTTTAGTGCACCATGCTTAACAACATAGAATCGGGACTTCAAAGACGTTTTGAACGTCATGGATCATATGGATGTTCCAGGAGCTGAAGTTAATATTTCAAGCAAACACCCGAGTTGAGAGATATGAAGTACCCAACAAGTTCGATAGCTAAAAGATGGAGGAGAATAGCTCAAGCAGTGAGCATGTGTTCAGATTGTCTGGGTACTACAATCGCTTGAATCAAGTGGGAGTTAATCTTCCAGATAAAATAGTGATTGACAGAATTCTCTAGTCACCATCACCAAGTTAGTAGAACTTCGTGATGAACTATAGTATGCAAGGGATGATGAAAACGATTCCCGAGCTTTTCATGATGATGAAATTGATGAAGGTAGAAATCAATAAAGAGCATCAAGTGTTGATGATTAACAAGACCACTAGTTTCAAGAAAAGGGCAAAGGGAAAGAAAGGGAACTTCAAGAAGAACGGCAAGCAAGTTGCTGCTCAAGTGAAGAAGCCCAAGTCTGGTCCTAAGCCTGAGACTAAGTGCTTCTACTGCAAAGGGACTGGTCACTAGAAGCGGAACTGCCCCAAGTATTTGGCGGATAAGAAGGATGGCAAAGTGAACAAATGTATATTTGATATACAGATTATTGATGTGTATTTTACTAGTGTTCGTAGCAACCCCTCGGTATTTGATACTGGTTCAGTTGCTAAGAGTAGTAACTCGAAACGGGAGTTACAGAATGAACAGAGACTAGTTAAGGGTGAAGTGACGATGTGTGTTGGAAGTGGTTCCAAGATTGATATGATCATCATCGCACACTCCATATACTTTCGGGATTAGTGTTGAACCTAAATAAGTGTTATTTGGTGTTTGCATTGAGCATGAATATCATTTGATCATGTTTATTGCAATACGGTTATTCATTTAAGTAAGAGAATAAATTGTTGTTCTGTTTATAAAACCTTCTATGGTCATACACCCAATGAAAATGGTTTGTTGGATCTCGATTGTGGTGATACACATTCTCATAATATTGAAGCCAAAATATGCAAAGTTAATAATGATAGTGCAACTTATTTATGGCACTGCCGTTGAGGTCATATTGGTGTAAAGTGCATGAAGAAAATCCATGCTGATGGGCTTTTGGAATCACTTGATTATGAATCATTTTGATACTTGCGAACCATGCCTCATGGGCAAGATGACTAAGACTCGTTCTCCGGAACAATGGAGCGAGCAACTGACATATTGGAAATAATACATACTGATGTATGTAGTCCGATGAGTGTTGAGGATCGCGGCGGGTATCGTTATTTTCTGACCTTCACAGATGATTTGAGCAGATATGGGTATATTTACTTGATGAAACATAAGTTTGAAACATTTGAAAAGTTCAAAGAACTTCAAAGTGAAGTGGAAAATCATCGTGACAAGAAAATAAAGTTTCTACGATCTGATCGCAGAGACAAATATTTGAGTTACGAGTTTGGTCTTCAATTAAAACAATATGGAATAGTATCACAAAATCATGCCACCTAGAACACCACAGCATAATGGTGTGTCTGAACGTCATAACCGTACTATTATTGGATATAGTGTAATCTATGATGTTTCTTACCGATTAATCACTATAGTTTTGGGGTTATGCATTAGAGACAGCTGCATTCACGTTAAAAAGGGCACCATCTAAATCCGTTGAGACGACACCGTATGAACTGTGGTTTGGCAAGAAACCTAAGCTGTCGTTTCTTAAAGTTTGAGGTTGCAATGCTTATGTGAAAAAGTTTCAACCTGATAAGCTCAAACCCAAATCGGAGAAGTGCATCTTCATAGGATACCCAAAAGAAAATGTTGGGTACACCTTCTATCATAGATCCGAAGGCAAGATATTCATTGCTGAGAATGGATCCTTTCTAGAGAAGGAGTTTCTCTCGAAAGAAGTGAGTGGGAGGAAAGTAGAACTTGATGAGGTAACTGTACCTGCTCCCTTATTGGAAAGTTGTTCATCACAGAAATCTGTTCCTGTGACTACTACACCAATTAGTGAGGAAGCTAATGATGATGATCATGTAACTTCAGATCAAGTTACTACCAAACCTCGTAGGTAAACTAGAGTGAGATCTGCACCAGAGTGGTACGGTAATCCTATTCTGGAGGTCATGTTACTTGACCATGACGAGCCTACGAACTACGAGGAAGCGATAATGAGCCCAGATTCCGCGAAATGGCTTGAGGCCATAAAATCTGAGATGAGATCCATGTATGAGAACAAAGTATGGACTTTGATTGACTTGCCCAATGATCGGCGAGCCATTGAGATTAAATGGATCTTCAAGAGGAAGACAGACGCTGATAGTAGTGTTACTATCTACAAAGCTAGAATTGTCGCAAAAAGGTTTTCGACAAGTTCAACGTGTTGACTCTAGTGCAAGTGGGAGACTGAAGGAAATATGCCCTAGAGGCAATAATAAAGTTATTATTTATTTCCTTATATCATGATAAATGTTTATTATTCATGCTAGAGTTGTATTAACCGGAAACGTAATACTTGTGTGAATACATAGACAAACAAAGTGTCACTAGTATGCCTCTACTGGACTAGCTCGTTAATCGAAGATGGTTATGTTTCCTAACCATAGACATGAGTTGTCATTTGATTAACGGGATCACATCATTAGGAGAATGATGTGATTGACATGACCCATTCCATTAGCTTAGCACCCGATCGTTTAGTATGTTGCTATTGCTTTCTTCATGACTTATACATGTTCCTATGACTATGAGATTATGCAACTCCTGTTTACCGGAGGAACACTTTGTGTGCTACCAAACGTCACAACGTAACTGGGTGATTATAAAGGTGCTCTATATGTGTCTCCAAAGGTACATGTTGGGTTGGCATATTTCGAGATTAGGATTTGTCGCTCCGATTGTCGGAGAGGTATCTCTGGGCCCTCTCGGTAATACACATCACTTAAGCCTTGCAAGCAATGCAACTAATAAGTTAGTTGCAAGATGATGTATTACGGAATGAGTAAAGAGACTTGCCGGTAACGAGATTGAACTAGGTATTGAGATACCAACGATCAAATCTCGGGCAAGTAACATACCGATGATAAAGGGAACAACGTATGTTGTTATGCGGTCTGACCGATAAAGATCTTCGTAGAATATGTAGGAGCCAATATGAGCATCCAGGTTCCGCTATTGGTTATTGACCAGAGACGTGTCTCGGTCATGTCTACATTGTTCTCGAACCCGTAGGGTCCGCACGCTTAATGTTACGATGATAGTTTCATTATGAGTTTATATATTTTGATGTACCGAAGGTTGTTCGGAGTCCCGGATGTGATCACGGACTTGACGAGGAGTCTCGAAATGGTCGAGACATAAAGATCGATATATTGGACGACTATATTTGGACACCAGAAAGGTTCCGGATAAGATTGGGACAATACGGGATCACCGGGAGGTTATCGGAACCCCCCGGGAGGTACATGGGCCTTATTGGGACTTAGTGGAAAGGAGGGGAAAGGAGAAAGGGAGGGGGCGCGCCCCCCAAGCCCAATCCGAATTGGGAAGGGCCCCCTTTCCTTCCTCCCTCCTTCCTCTTCCTTCCCTCTCCTACTCCTAGTAGGAAAAAGGGGGAGTCCTGCTCCCGGTGGGAGTTGGACTCCCCCATGGGCGCGCCACCCTCCTTGGCCGGCCCCTCCTCCACTCCTTTATATACAGGGGCAGGGGGCACCCTGGAGACACAACAATTGATCATTGATCTCTTAGCCGTGTGCGGTGCCCCCCTCCACCATAATCCTCGATAATATTGTAGCGGTGCTTAGGCGAAGCCCTGCGACGGTAGAACATCAAGATCGTCACCACGCCGTCGTGCTGACGGAACTCATCCACGACACTTTGCTGGATCGGAGTCCGGGGATCGTCATCGAGCTGAACGTGTGCAAAAACTCGGAGGTGTCGTAGTTTTGGTGCTTGATCGGTCGGGCCGTGAAGACATACGACTACATCAACTGCGTTGTTATAACGCTTCCGCTTCCGGTCTACGAGGGTACGTAGACAACACTCTCCCCTCTCGTTGCTGTGCATCACCATGATCTTGCGTGTGCGTAGGAATTTTTTTGAAATTACTACGTTCCCCAACAGTGGCATCCGAGCCAGGTTTTATGCGTAGATGTCATATGCACGAGTAGAACACAAGTGAGTTGTGGGCGATATAAGTCATACTGCTTACCAGCATGTCATACTTTGGTTCGGCGGTATTGTTGGATGAAGCGGCCCGGACCGACATTACGCGTACGCTTACGCGAGACTGGTTCTATCGACGTGCTTTGCACACAGGTGGATGGCGGGTGTCAGTTTCTCCAACTTTAGTTGAACCGAGTGTGGCTACGCCCGGTCCTTGCGAAGGTTAAAACAGCACCAACTTGACAAACTATCGTTGTGGTTTTGATGCGTAGGTGAGAACAGTTCTTGCTAAGCCTAGTAGCAGCCACGTAAAACTTGCAACAACAAAGTAGAGGACGTATAACTTGTTTTTGCAGGGCATGTTGTGATGTGATATGGTCAAGACGTGATGAGATATAAGTTGTTGTATAAGATGATCATGTTTTGTTGAAGTTATCAGCAATTGGCAGAAGCCTTATGGATGTCTCTTTATTGCATAAGATGCAAGCGCCAAATAATTGCTTTACAATTATCGCTATGCGATAGCAATAGTTGCAAGAGCAATAGTTGGCGAGACGACCATGTGACGACACATTGATATAGATCAAGATGATGGAGATCATGGTTTCATGCCGGTGACGATGGAGATCATGACGATGCTTTGGAGATAGAGATCAAAGGCACAAGATGATGATGGCCATATCATGTCATATATTTTGATTGCATGAGATGTTTATCTTTTATACATCTTACTTTGCTTAGTTATGACAGTAGCATTATAAGATGATCTCTCACTAAATTTCAAGATAAAAGTGTTCTCCCTGAGTATGCACCATTGCCAAAGTTCGTCGTGCCCAGACACCACATGATGATCGGGTGTGATAAGCTCTACGTCCATCTACAACGGGTGCAAGCCAGTTTTGCACACGTAGAATACTCAGGTTAAACTTGACGAGCCTAGCATATGCAGATATGGCCTCGGAACACTGAGACTGAAAGGTCGAGTGTGAATCATATAGTAGATATGATCAACATAGTGATGTTCACCATTGAAAACTACTCCATTTCACGTGATGATCGGTTATGGTTTAGTTGATTTGGTTCACGTGATCACTTAGAATATCAGAGGGATGTCTTTCTAAGTGGGAGTTCTTAAGTAATATGATTAATTGAACTTAAATTTATCATGAACTTAGTCCTGGTAGTATTAGCATATCTATGTTGTAGATCAATAGCTCGCGTTTAGCTCCCCTGTTTTATTTTTGATATGTTCCTAGAGAAAACTAAGTTGAAAGATGTTAGTAGCAATGATGCGGATTGGATCCGTGATCTGAGGTTTATCCTCATTGCTGCACAGAAGAATTATGTCCTTAATGCACCGCTAGGTGACAGACCTATTGCAGGAGCAGATGCAGAAGTCATGAACGTTTGGCTACCTCAATATGATGACTACTTGCTAGTTTAGTGCACCATGCTTAACAACATAGAATCGGGACTTCAAAGACGTTTTGAACGTCATGGATCATATGGATGTTCCAGGAGCTGAAGTTAATATTTCAAGAAAACACCCGAGTTGAGAGATATGAAGTACCCAACAAGTTCGATAGCTAAAAGATGGAGGAGAATAGCTCAAGCAGCGAGCATGTGTTCAGATTGTCTGGGTACTACAATCGCTTGAATCAAGTGGGAGTTAATCTTCCAGATAAAATAGTGATTGCCAGAATTCTCTAGTCACCATCACCAAGTTAGTAGAACTTCGTGATGAGCTATAGTATGCAAGGGATGATGAAAACGATTCCCGAGCTTTTCATGATGATGAAATCGATGAAGGTAGAAATCAATAAAGAGCATCAAGTGTTGATGATTAACAAGACCACTAGTTTCAAGAAAAGGGCAAAGGGAAAGAAAGGGAACTTCAAGAAGAACGGCAAGCAAGTTGCTGCTCAAGTGAAGAAGCCCAAGTCTGGTCCTAAGCCTGAGACTAAGTGCTTCTACTGCAAAGGGACTGGTCACTAGAAGCGGAACTGCCCCAAGTATTTGGCGGATAAGAAGGATGGCAAAGTGAACAAATGTATATTTGATATACAGATTATTGATGTGTATTTTACTAGTGTTCGTAGCAACCCCTCGGTATTTGATACTGGTTCAGTTGCTAAGAGTAGTAACTCGAAATGGGAGTTACAGAATGAACAGAGACTAGTTAAGGGTGAAGTGACGATGTGTGTTGGAAGTGGTTCCAAGATTGATATGATCATCATCGCACACTCCCTATACTTTCGGGATTAGTGTTGAACCTAAATAAGTGTTATTTGGTGTTTGCATTGAGCATGAATATGATTTGATCATGTTTATTGCAATACGGTTATTCATTTAAGTAAGAGAATAAATTGTTGTTCTGTTTACATGAATAAAACCTTCTATGGTCATACACCCAATGAAAATGGTTTGTTGGATCTCGATTGTGGTGATACACATTCTCATAATATTGAAGCCAAAATATGCAAAGTTAATAATGATAGTGCAACTTATTTGTGGCACTACCGTTTAGGTCATATTGGTGTAAAGTGCATGAAGAAAATCCATGCTGATGGGCTTTTGGAATCACTTGATTATGAATCATTTTGATACTTGCGAACCATGCCTCATGGGCAAGATGACTAAGACTCGTTCTCCGGAACAATGGAGCGAGCAACTGACATATTGGAAATAATACATACTGATGTATGCAGTCCGATGAGTGTTGAGGTTCATGGCGGGTATCGTTATTTTCTGACCTTCACAGATGATTTGAGCAGATATGGGTATATCTACTTGATGAAACATAAGTCTGAAACATTTGAAAAGTTCAAAGAACTTCAAAGTGAAGTGGAAAATCATCGTGACAAGAAAATAAAGTTTGTACGATCTGATCGCAGAGACAAATATTTGAGTTACGAGTTTGGTCTTCAATTAAAACAATGTGGAATAGTATCACAAAATCATGCCACCTGGAACACCACAGCATAATGGTGTGTCCGAACGTCATAACAGTACTATTATTGGATATAGTGTAATCTATGATGTTTCTTACCGATTAATCACTATAGTTTTGGGGTTATGCATTAGAGACAGCTGCATTCACGTTAAAAAGGGCACCATCTAAATCCGTTGAGACGACACCGTATGAACTATGGTTTGGCAAGAAACCTAAGCTGTCGTTTCTTAAAGTTTGAGGTTGCAATGCTTATGTGAAAAAGTTTCAACCTGATAAGCTCAAACCCAAATCGGAGAAGTGCATCTTCATAGGATACCCAAAAGAAAATGTTGGGTACACCTTCTATCACAGATCCGAAGGCAAGATATTCATTGCTGAGAATGGATCCTTTCTAGAGAAGGAGTTTCTCTCGAAAGAAGTGAGTGGGAGGAAAGTAGAACTTGATGAGGTAACTGTACCTGCTCCCTTATTGGAAAGTAGTTCATCACAGAAATCTGTTCCTGTGACTACTACACCAATTAGTGAGGAAGCTAATGGTGATGATCATGTAACTTCAGATCAAGTTACTACCAAACCTCGTAGGTAAACTAGAGTGAGATCTGCACCAGAGTGGTACGGTAATCCTATTCTGGAGGTCATGTTACTTGACCATGACGAGCCTACGAACTACGAGGAAGCGATAATGAGCCCAGATTCCGCGAAATGGCTTGAGGCCATAAAATCTGAGATGAGATCCATGTATGAGAACAAAGTATGGACTTTGATTGACTTGCCCAATGATCGGCGAGCCATTGAGATTAAATGGATCTTCAAGAGGAAGACAGACGCTGATAGTAGTGTTACTATCTACAAAGCTAGAATTGTCGCAAAAAGGTTTTCGACAAGTTCAAGGTGTTGACTCTAGTGCAAGTGGGAGACTGAAGGAAATATGCCCTAGAGGCAATAATAAAGTTATTATTTATTTCCTTATATCATGATAAATGTTTATTATTCATGCTAGAATTGTATTAACCGAAAACGTAATACTTGTGTGAATACATAGACAAACAAAGTGTCACTAGTATGCCTCTACTGGACTAGCTCGTTAATCGAAGATGGTTATGTTTCCTATCCATAGACATGAGTTGTCATTTGATTAACAGGATCACATCATTAGGAGAATGATGTGATTGACATGACCCATTCCATTAGCTTAGCACCCGATCGTTTAGTATGTTGCTATTGCTTTCTTCATGACTTATACATGTTCCTATGACTATGAGATTATGCAACTCCCGTTTACCGGAGGAACACTTTGTGTGCTACCAAACGTCACAACGTAACCGGGTGATTATAAAGGTGCTCTATATGTGTCTCCAAAGGTACATGTTGGGTTGGCATATTTCGAGATTAGGATTTGTCGCTCCGATTGTCGGAGAGGTATCTCTGGGCCCTCTCGGTAATACACATCACTTAAGCCTTGCAAGCAATGCAACTAATAAGTTAGTTGCAAGATGATGTATTACGGAATGAGTAAAGAGACTTGCCGGTAACGAGATTGAACTAGGTATTGAGATACCAACGATCGAATCTCGGGCAAGTAACATACCGATGACAAAGGGAACAACGTATGTTGTTATGCGGTCTGACCGATAAAGATCTTCGTAGAATATGTAGGAGCCAATATGAGCATCCAGGTTCCGCTATTGGTTATTGACCAGAGACGTGTCTCGGTCATGTCTACATTGTTCTCGAACCCGTAGGGTCCGCACGCTTAATGTTACGATGATAGTTTCATTATGAGTTTATATATTTTGATGTACCGAAGGTTGTTCGGAGTCCCGGATGTGATCACGGACTTGACGAGGAGTCTCGAAATGGTCGAGACATAAAGATCGATATATTGGACGACTATATTTGGACACCAGAAAGGTTCCGGATAAGATTGGGACAATACGGGATCACCGGGAGGTTATCGGAACCCCCCGGGAGGTACATGGGCCTTATTGGGACTTAGTGGAAAGGAGGGGAAAGGAGAAAGGGAGGGGGCGCGCCCCCCAAGCCCAACCCGAATTGGGAAGGGCCCCCTTTCCTTCCTCCCTCCTTCCTCTTCCTTCCCTCTCCTACTCCTAATAGGAAAAAGGGGGAGTCCTGCTCCCGGTGGGAGTTGGACTCCCCCATGGGCGCGCCACCCTCCTTGGCCGGCCCCTCCTCCACTCCTTTATATACAGGGGCAGGGGGGCACCCTAGAGACACAACAATTGATCATTGATCTCTTAGCCGTGTCCGGTGCCCCCCTCCACCATAATCCTCGATAATATTGTAGCGGTGCTTAGGCGAAGCCCTGCGACGGTAGAACATCAAGATCGTCACCACGCCGTCGTGCTGACGGAACTCATCCATGACACTTTGCTGGATCGGAGTCCGGGGATCGTCATCGAGCTGAACGTGTGCAAAAACTCGGAGGTGTCGTAGTTTTGGTGCTTGATCGGTCGGGCCGTGAAGACGTACGACTACATCAACCGCGTTGTTATAACGCTTCCGCTTCCGGTCTACGAGGGTACGTAGACAACACTCTCCCCTCTCGTTGCTGTGCATCACCATGATCTTGCGTGTGCGTAGGAATTTTTTTGAAATTACTACGTTCCCCAAAAGTGGCATCCGAGCCAGGTTTTATGCGTAGATGTCATATGCACGAGTAGAACACAAGTGAGTTGTGGGCGATATAAGTCATACTGCTTACCAGCATGTCATACTTTGGTTCGGCGGTATTGTTGGATGAAGCGGCCCAGACCGACATTACGCGTACGCTTACGCGAGACTGGTTCTACCGACGTGCTTTGCACACAGGTGGATGGCGGGTGTCAGTTTCTCCAACTTTAGTTGAACCGAGTGTGGCTACGCCCGGTCCTTGCGAAGGTTAAAACAGCACCAACTTGACAAACTATGGTTGTGGTTTTGATGCGTAGGTGAGAACGGTTCTTGCTAAGCCTAGTAGCAGCCACGTAAAACTTGCAACAACAAAGTAGAGGACGTATAACTTGTTATTGCAGGGCATGTTGTGATGTGATATGGTCAAGACGTGATGTGATATAAGTTGTTGTATAAGATGATCATGTTTTGTTGAAGTTATCAGCAACTGGCAGAAGCCTTATGGTTGTCTCTTTATTGCATAAGATGCAAGCGCCAAATAATTGCTTTACAATTATCGCTATGCGATAGCAATAGTTGCAAGAGCAATAGTTGGCGAGACGACCATGTGACGACACATTGATATAGATCAAGATGATGGAGATCATGGTTTCATGCCGGTGACGATGGAGATCATGACGATGCTTTGGAGATAGAGATCAAAGGCACAAGATGATGATGGCCATATCATGTCATATATTTTGATTGCATGAGATGTTTATCTTTTATACATCCTACTTTGCTTAGTTATGACGGTAGCATTATAAGATGATCTCTCACTAAATTTCAAGATAAAAGTGTTCTCCCTGAGTATGCACCGTTGCCAAAGTTCGTCGTGCCCAGACACCACGTGATGATCGGGTGTGATAAGCTCTACGTCCATCTACAATGGGTGCAAGCCAGTTTTGCACACGCAGAATACTCAGGTTAAACTTGACGAGCCTAGCATATGCAGATATGGCCTCGGAACACTGAGACTGAAAGGTCAAGCGTGAATCATATAGTAGATATGATCAACATAGTGATGTTCACCGTTGAAAACTACTCCATTTCACGTGATGATCGGTTATGGTTTAGTTGATTTGGATCATGTGATCACTTAGAATATTAGAGGGATGTCTTTCTAAGTGGGAGTTCTTAAGTAATATGATTAATTGAACTTAAATTTATCATGAACTTAGTCCTGGTAGTATTAGCATATCTATGTTGTAGATCAATAGCTCGCGTTTAGCTCCCCTGGTTTATTTTTGATATGTTCCTAGAGAAAACTAAGTTGAAAGATGTTAGTAGCAATGATGCAGATTGGATCCGAGATCTGAGGTTTATCCTCATTGCTGCACAGAAGAATTATGTCCTTAATGCACCACTAGGTGACAGACCTATTGCAGGAGCAGATGCAGAAGTCATGAACGTTTGGCTACCTCAATATGATGACTACTTGCTAGTTTAGTGCACCATGCTTAACAACATAGAATCAGGACTCCAAAGACGTTTTGAACGTCATGGATCATATGGATGTTCCAGGAGCTGAAGTTAATATTTCAAGCAAACACCCGAGTTGAGAGATATGAAGTACCCAACAAGTTCGATAGCTAAAAGATGGAGGAGAATAGCTCAAGCAGTGAGCATGTGTCCAGATTGTCTGGGTACTACAATCGCTTGAATCAAGTGGGAGTTAATCTTCCAGATAAAATAGTGATTGACAGAATTCTCTAGTCACCATCACCAAGTTAGTAGAACTTCGTGATGAACTATAGTATGCAAGGGATGATGAAAACGATTCCCGAGCTTTTCATGATGATGAAATCGATGAAGGTAGAAATCAATAAAGAGCATCAAGTGTTGATGATTAACAAGACCACTAGTTTCAAGAAAAGGGCAAAGGGAAAGAAAGGGAACTTCAAGAAGAACGGCAAGCAAGTTGCTGCTCAAGTGAAGAAGCCCAAGTATGGTCCTAAGCCCGAGACTAAGTGCTTCTACTGCAAAGGGACTGGTCACTAGAAGCGGAACTGCCCCAAGTATTTGGCGGATAAGAAGGATGGCAAAGTGAACAAATGTATATTTGATATACAGATTATTGATGTGTATTTTACTAGTGTTCGTAGCAACCCCTCGGTATTTGATACTGGTTCAGTTGCTAAGAGTAGTAACTCGAAACGGGAGTTACAGAATGAATAGAGACTAGTTAAGGGTGAAGTGACGATGTGTGTTGGAAGTGGTTCCAAGATTGATATGATCATCATCGCACACTCCCTATACTTTCGGGATTAGTGTTGAACCTAAATAAGTGTTATTTGGTGTTTGCATTGAGCATGAATATGATTTGATCATGTTTATTGCAATACGGTTATTCATTTTAAGTAAGAGAATAAATTGTTGTTCTGTTTACATGAATAAAACCTTCTATGGTCATACACCCAATGAAAATGGTTTGTTGGATCTCGATTGTGGTGATACACATTCTCATAATATTGAAGCCAAAAGATGCAAAGTTAATAATGATAGTGCAACTTATTTGTGGCACTGCCGTTTAGGTCATATTGGTGTAAAGTGCATGAAGAAAATCCATGCTGATGGGCTTTTGGAATCACTTGATTATGAATCATTTTGATACTTGCGAACCATGCCTCATGGGCAAGATGACTAAGACTCGTTCTCCGGAACAATGGAGCGAGCAACTGACATATTGGAAATAATACATACTGATGTATGCAGTCCGATGAGTGTTGAGGCTCGCGGCGGGTATCGTTATTTTCTGACCTTCACAGATGATTTGAGCAGATATGGGTATATCTACTTGATGAAACATAAGTCTGAAACATTTGAAAAGTTCAAAGAACTTCAAAGTGAAGTGGAAAATCATCGTGACAAGAAAATAAAGTTTCTACGATCTGATCGCAGAGACAAATATTTGAGTTACGAGTTTGGTCTTCAATTAAAACAATGTGTAATAGTTTCACAAAATCAAGCCACCTGGAACACCACAGCATAATGGTGTGTCCGAACGTCATAACCGTACTATTATTGGATATAGTGTAATCTATGATGTTTCTTACTGATCAATCACTATAGTTTTGGGGTTATGCATTAGAGACAGCTGCATTCACGTTAAAAAGGGCACCATCTAAATCCGTTGAGACGACACCGTATGAACTATGGTTTGGCAAGAAACCTAAGCTGTCGTTTCTTAAAGTTTGAGGTTGCAATGCTTATGTGAAAAAGTTTCAACCTGATAAGCTCAAACCCAAATCGGAGAAGTGCATCTTCATAGGATACCCAAAATAAAATGTTGGGTACACCTTCTATCACAGATCCGAAGGCAAGATATTCATTGCTGAGAATGGATCCTTTCTAGAGAAGGAGTTTCTCTCGAAAGAAGTGAGTGGGAGGAAAGTAGAACTTGATGAGGTAACTGTACCTGCTCCCTTATTGGAAAGTAGTTCATCACAGAAATCTGTTCCTGTGACTACTACACCAATTAGTGAGGAAGCTAATGATGATGATCATGTAACTTCAGATCAAGTTACTACCAAACCTCGTAGGTAAACTAGAGTGAGATCTGCACCAGATTGGTACGGTAATCCTATTCTGGAGGTCATGTTACTTGACCATGACAAGCCTACGAACTACGAGGAAGCGATGATGAGCCCAGATTCCGCAAAATGGCTTGAGGCCATAAAATCTGAGATGAGATCCATGTATGAGAACAAAGTATGGACTTTGATTGACTTGCCCAATGATCGGCGAGCCATTGAGATTAAATGGATCTTCAAGAGGAAGACATACGCTGATAGTAGTGTTACTATCTACAAAGCTAGAATTGTCGCAAAAAGGTTTTCGACAAGTTCAAGGTGTTGACTCTAGTGCAAGTGGGAGACTGAAGGAAATATGCCCTAGAGGCAACAATAAAGTTATTATTTATTTCCTTATATCATGATAAATGTTTATTATTCATGCTAGAATTGTATTAACCTGAAACGTAATACTTGTGTGAATACATAGACAAACAAAGTGTCACTAGTATGCCTCTACTTGACTAGCTCGTTAATCGAAGATGGTTATGTTTCCTAACCATAGACATGAGTTGTCATTTGATTAACGGGATCACATCATTAGGAGAATGATGTGATTGACATGACCCATTCCATTAGCTTAGCACCCGATCGTTTAGTATGTTGCTATTGCTTTCTTCATGACTTATACATGTTCCTATGACTATGAGATTATGCAACTCCCGTTTACCGGAGGAACACTTTGTGTGCTACCAAACGTCACAACGTAACTGGGTGATTATAAAGGTGCTCTACATGTGTCTCCAAAGGTACAAGTTGGGTTGGCATATTTCGAGATTAGGATTTGTCGCTCCGATTGTCGGAGAGGTATCTCTGGGCCCTCTCAGTAATACACATCACTTAAGCCTTGCAAGCAATGCAACTAATAAGTTAGTTGCAAGATGATGTATTACGGAATGAGTAAAGAGACTTGCCGGTAACGAGATTGAACTAGGTATTGAGATACCGATGATCGAATCTCGGGCAAGTAACATACCGATGACAAAGGGAACAACGTATGTTGTTATGCGGTCTGACCGATAAAGATCTTCGTAGAATATGTAGGAGCCAATATGAGCATCCAGGTTCCGCTATTGGTTATTGACCGGAGACGTGTCTCGGTCATGTCTACATTGTTCTCGAACCCGTAGGGTCCGCACGCTTAACGTTACGATGACAATTTCATTATGAGTTTATATATTTTGATGTACCAAAGGTTGTTCGAAGTCCCGGATGTTATGATGGACTTGACGAGGAGTCTCGAAATGGTCGAGACATAAAGATCGATATATTGGACGACTATATTTGGACACCAGAAAGGTTCCGGGTAAGATTGGGACAATACCGGATCACCGGGAGGTATATGGGCCTTATTGGGCCTTAGTGGAAAGGAGGGGAAATGAGCAAGGGAGGGGGCGCACCCCCCCAAGCCCAATCCGAATTGGGAAGGGCCCCCTTTCCTTCCTCCCTCCTTCCTCTTCCTTCCCTCTCCTACTCCTAATAGGAAAAAGGGGGAGTCCTGCTCCCGGTGGGAGTTGGACTCCCCCCCATGGGCGCGCCACCCTCCTTGGCCGGCCCCCTCCTCCACTCCTTTATATATAGTGGCAGGGGGGCACCCCAGAGACACAACAATTGATCATTGATCTCTTAGCCGTGTGCGGTGCCCCCCTCCACCATAATCCTCGATAATATTGTAGCGGTGCTTAGGCGAAGCCCTGTGACGGTAGAACATCAAGATCCTCACCATGACGTCGTGCTGACGGAACTCATCCCCGACACTTTGCTGGATCGGAGTCTGGGGATCGTCATCGAGCTGAACGTGTGCAAAAACTCGGAGGTGCCATAGTTTCGGTGCTTGATCGGTCGGGCCGTGAAGACGTACGACTACATCAACCGCGTTGTTATAACGCTTCCGCTTCCGGTCTACGAGGGTACGTAGACAACACTCTCCCCTCTCGTTGCTGTGCATCACCTTGATCTTGCGTGTGCGTAGGATTTTTTTTGAAATTACTATGTTCCCCAACAGGTACGAGGGACTTGCGTGTGGCCTCCTACTGGATTGATACCTTGGTTCTCAAAAACCGAGGGAAATACTTACACTACTTTGCTGCATCACCCTTTCCTCTTCAAAGGAAAACTAATGCAGTGCTCAAGAGGTAGCAGCCCATTTGTTAGCTCTATCATTGATACGTCTCCAACGTATCTATAATTTATGAAGTATTCATGCTATTATATTATCAACCTTGGATGTTTTATATGCATTTATATGCTATTTTATATCGTTTTTGGGACTAACCTATTAACCTAGAGCCCAATGCCAGTTTATGTTTTTCCTTGTTTTTGAGTTCTACAAAAAAGGAATATCAAGCGGAGTCCAATTGACGTGCCAATTTTTGACGATTTTTTATGGACCAAAAGAAGACCGCGGAATAAAAGAGTTGGGTCAGAAGAGTCCCGGGCTGTCCACGAGGGTGGGGGGGGGGGGCGCCCACCCCCCTGGGCATGGGCCCCTGCCTCGTGGACGCCTCGGGCTCCTCCTTGACGTGAGACCGACGCCAAAAATTCCTATAATTATAGAAACCTCGGAAAATTAACCTAGATCGGGAGTTCCGCCACCAGAAGCCTCCGTAGCCACCGAAAACCAATCTAGGCCCTCTCCGACACCCTGTCGGAGGGGGCCGTCATCACCGGAAGGCATGGAGGAGGATCCCGAAGGGGCCATCATCACCATGAAGGCCAAGGACCAGAGGGGTACGCCATGGAGGAGGAAGCACACAGGGGAGAACCTCTCCTCCTCTCTCTTGGTGGCACCGGAGTGCCATCGGGAGGGGAATCATCGCCACGGTGATCGTTTTCATCAACATCACCATCATCATCACCATCCTCATCTATTTTACGCGGTCCACTCTCCCACACCCCGCTGTAATGCCTACTTGAACATGGTGCTTTATGCCACATATGATGATCCAATGATGTGTTTCCATCCTATGATGTTTTGAGTAGATATCCTTTGTCTTTGGGTTGATTGATGATCTAGATTGGTATGAGTTGTATGTTTTACTTTGGTGCTGTCTTATGGTGCCCTCCGTGTCACGCAAGCATGAGGGATTCCCGCTGTAGGGTGTTGCAATACGTTTATGATTCACTTATAGTGGGTTGCGTGAGTGACTGAAACACAAACCCGAGTAAGGGGGTTGTTGCGTATGGGATAAAGAGGACTTGATGCTTTAATGCTATGGTTGGGTTTTACCTTAATGATCTTTAGTAGTTGCGTATGCTTGCTAGAGTTCCAATCATAAGTGCATATGATCCAAATAGAGAAAGTATGTTAGCTTATGCCTCTCCCTCATATGAAACTACAATAGTGATTACCGGTCTTGTTAACAATTGTCTAGGACAATTCCGTACTCCGATCCACCATTATTCCACACTCGCTATTTATAATATTTAGTAATATATCTAACTTCATGATAACAACACCTACTTTTATATTTTATCTCTCCGATATCATACAAAGTTATCCTCTTCATACCCACAACATAGTTTTATTTCTCGTTGCTAGTTGGAAGCAAACGTTTGGTGTACGTAGAGTCGTATCAGTGGCAGATAGGGCTTGAGAGAATATTGATCTTACCTTTAGCTCCTTGTGGGTTCGACAATCCATACTTATCACTTCCACCTTTGGAAATTTCTACGATGATTCCTTGCACTTGGGGATTATCAAGCTCTTTTCTGGCGCCGTTGCCAGGGAGCAATAGCGTGGGTTTGATATTCTCGTGTGTGCTTGTTTGCTTTCTTCACTAAGTAGATTTTGTTTCCATTTAGTTGTGGGTGAAACATACAAAAAAATTTAAAAGAATGAAAATACAAAAAAAATTACTTGCCTCTCATGCCTAAAAAGTTTTTCAAAAAGGGAAGTGATTGGAAATTGCATTGAAGAAGTGAGGGTCGACCTTGAGCACTCGTGTTCATGCTCACGGAAACAATGTAGAATTTTTCAGGGAAGTTTCTATGTAAATAATTATCCCCTTGTATATATCCATTGTATTATAAAAATAATGTGCCAAGCTTTGGTTTTAGGATGATTAGATTGCTTGTTTACTATGTGCAGAACAAAAACAGAAACTTTGGCTGTAGCGCATGATTTTAATTTTTTTACTGGAAAGTCAAATGGGTCTGAAACTTTTTTCACATTACTTCTGTATAAATTGCTCAAATTTTCAAATTTATTTCATATTTTTGGAGTCAAAGAAGTTCACTAAACTACCAGGTTACTACAGACTGTCCTGTTTTAGACAGATTCTGTTTTTCGCGTGTTGTTTGCTTATTTTGATGAATCTATGGCTAGTATCGGAGGGTATGAACCATGGATGAGTTGGAATACAGTAGATATTACACCAATATGAACTTATAATGAGTTCAAAACAGTACCTAAAGGTAGTGATTTGCTTTATTATAGTAACGGATCTCACAAAGTTTTTGTTAAAGTTTTGTGTGGATGAAGTGTTCGAAGTGTTGGAAATATGCCCTAGAGGCAATAATAAAATGGTTATTATTATACTTCTTTGTTCATGATAATTGTCTATTGTTCATGCTATAATTGTGCTATCCGGAAATCGTAATACATGTGTGAATACATACACCACAACACGTCCCTAGTGAGCCTCTAGTTGACTAGCTCGTTGATCAAAAGATAGTCATGGTTTCCTGACTACGGACATTGGATGTCATTGATAACGGGATCACATCATTAGGAGAATGATGTGATGGACAAGACCCAATCCTAAGCATAGCTCTAAGATCGTGTAGTTCATTTGCTATAGCTTTTCCGAATGTCAAGTATCATTTCCTTAGACCATGAGATTGTGCAACTCCCGGATACCGTAGGAGTGCTTTGGGTGTGCCAAACGTCACAATGTAACTGGGTGACTATAAAGGTACACTACAGGTATCTTCGAAAGTGTCTGATTGGGTTGGCACGAATCGAGACTGGGATTTGTCACTCCGTATGACGGAGAGGTATCTCTGGGCCCACTCGGTAATGCATCATCATAATGAGCTCAATGTGACCAAGTGGTTGATCATGGGATCATGCATTACGGTACGAGTAAAGTGACTTGCCGGTAACGAGATTGAACGAGGTATTGGGATACCGATGATCGAGTCTCGGGCAAGTAACGTACCGATTGACAAAGGGAATTGTATACGGATTGATTGAATCCTCGACATCGTGGTTCATCCGATGAGATCATCGAGGAGCATGTGGGAGCCAACATGGGTATCCAGATCTCGTTGTTGGTTATTGACCGGAGAGTCATCTCGGTCATGTCTGCGTGTCTCCCGAACCCGTAGGGTCTACACACTTAAGGTTCGGTGATGCTAGGGTTGTTGAGATATTAGTATACGGTAACCCGAAAGTTGTTCGGAGTCCCGGATGAGATCCCGGGCATCACGAGGAGCTCCGGATTGGTCTGGAGGTGAAGAATTATATATAGGAAGTCAAGTTTCGGCCGTCAGGAAGGTTTTTGGGGTAATCAGTATTGTACCGGGACCACCGGAAGGGTCCCGAGGGTCCACCGGGTGGGGCCACCTATCCCGGAGGGCCCCATGGGCTGAAGTGGGAGGGTAACCAGCCCCAGATGGGCTGCTGCGCCCCCATGGGCCTCCCCTGTGCCTAGGGTTGGAAACCCTAGGGGTGGGGGCGCCCCACTTGGCTTGGGGGGCAGTCCACCCCCCTTGGCTGCCGCCCCCTTGGAGATTCAATCTCCTAGGGCCGGCGCCCCCCTAGGGGTCCTATAAATAGTGGGGGC
>NC_041386.1:38559119-38567319 GCF_002162155.2 Triticum dicoccoides | reverse complement strand
CCTCTCCCTCCCGTGACACCTCTCCTTCTCGTAGTGCTCGGCGAAGCCCTGCCGAGATCGCCGTAGTTTCCACCACCACGCCGTCGTACTGCTGGATCTCCATCAACCTCTCCTCCCCCCCTTGCTGGATCAAGTTGGAGGAGACGTCTTCCCAACCGTACGTGTGTTGAACGCAGAGGTGCCGTCCGTTCGGCGCTAGGTCATCGGTGATTTGGATCACGACGAGTACGACTCCATCAACCCCGTTCTCTTGAACGCTTCCGCGCGCGATCTACAAGGGTATGTAGATGCACCCCCTCTCCCTCGTTGCTAGATGACTCCATAGATTGATCTTGGTGATGCGTAGAAAATTTTAAAATTCTGCTACGTTCCCCAACAGAGGCATCATGAGCTAGGTCTATGCGTAGTTTCTATGCACGAGTAGAACACAACGCAGTTGTGGGCGTGGATATTGTCAATTTGCTTGCCGTTACTAGTCTTATCTGGATTCTGCGGCATCGTGGGATGAAGCGGCCCGGACCGACCTTACACGTACGCTTATGTGAGACTGGTTCCACCGATTGACATGCACTTGTTGGAGAACGTAGCAGAATTTTAAAATTTTCTACGCATCACCAAGACCAATCTATGGAGTCATCTAGCAACAAGGGAGAGAGGAGTGCATCTACATACCCTTGAAGATCGCGTGCGGAAGCGTTCAAGAGAACGGGGTTGATGGAGTCGTACTCGACGTGATCCAAATCACCGATGACCAAGTGCCGAACGAACAGCACCTCCGTGTTCAACACACGTACGATTGGGAGACGTCTCCTCCTTCTTGATCCAGCAAGGGGGAAGGAGAGGTTGATGAAGATCCAGCAGCACGACGGCGGGGTGGTGGATGCAGCAGGATCCCGGCAGGGCTTCGCCAAGCGCAAGCGGGGAGGAGAGGTGTAACAGAGGGAGAGGGAGGCGCCAAGAGCAAGGGTGCGGCTGCCCTCCCTCCCCCCTCTTTATATAGGAGCCTTGGGGGGGGGGGCGCCGGCCCTAGAAGATGGATCTCCAAGGGGGCGGCGGCCAAGGGGTGGCTTCCCCCCCAAGCCAAGTGGGGGGCGCCCCCATCCCTAGGGTTTCCCAACCCTAGGCGCAGGGAAGGCCCAAGGGGGGGGGCGCACCAGCCCACTAGGGGATGGTTTCCCTCCCAACTCAGCCCATGGGGCCCTCCGGGATAGGTGGCCCCACCCGGTGGACCCCCGGGACCCTTCCGGTGGTCCCGGTACAATACCGATGACCCCCAAAACCTTCCCGATGGCCGAAACTGGACTTCCTATATATAAATCTTTACCTCCGGACCATTCTGGAACTCCTCGTGACGTCCGGGATCTCATCCGGGACTCTGAAAAACTTTCGGGTTACTGCATACTAATATCTCTACAACCCTAGCGTCACCGAACCTTAAGTGTGTAGACCCTACGGGTTCGGGAGACATGCAGACATGACCAAGACGCCTCTCCGGTCAATAACCAACAGCGAGATCTGGATACCCATGTTGTCTCCCACATGCTCCATGATGATCTCATCGGATGAACCACGATGTCGAGGATTCAATCAATCCGTATACAATTCCCTTTGTCAATCGGTACGTTACTTGCCCGAGACTCGATCGTCGTATCCCAATACCTCGTTCAATCTCGTTACCGGCAAGTCACTTTACTCGTGCCATAATGCATGATCCCGTGATCAACCACTTGGTCACATTGAGCTCATTATGATGATGCATTACCGAGTGGGCCCAGAGATACCTCTCCGTCACACGGAGTGACAAATCCTAGTCTCGATTCGTGTCAACCCAACAGACACTTTCGGAGATACCTGTAATGTACCTTTATAGTCACCCAGTTACGTTGTGACGTTTGGCACACCCAAGGCACTCCTACGGTATCCAGGATTTGCACAATCTCATGGTCTAAGGAAATGATACTAGACATTCAGAAAAGCTACAACAAACAAACTACACGATCTTTGAGCTATGCTTAGGATTGGGTCTTGTCCATCACATCATTCTCCTAATGATGTGATCTCGTTATCAATGACATCCAATGTCCATAGTCAGGAAACCATGACTATCTTTTGATCAACGAGCTAGTCAACTAGAGGCTCACTAGGGACGTGTTGTGGTCTATGTATTCGCACATGTATTACGATTTTCGGATAACACAATTATAGCATAAATAATAGACAATTATCATGAACAAAGAAATATAATAATAACCATTTTATTATTGCCTCTAGGGCATATTTCCAACAGTCTCCCACTTGTACTAGAGTCAATCTTCTAGTTACATTGTGATGAATCGAACACCCATGCAGTTCTGGTGTTGATCATGTTTTGCTCTAGGGAGAGGTTTAGTCAACGGAACTGCCACATTCAGGTCCGTATGTACTTTACAAATCTCTATGTCTCCATTTTGAACACTTTCACGAATGGAGTTGAAGCGACACTTGATATGCCTGGTCTTCCTGTGAAACCTGGGCTCCTTGGCAAGGGCAATAGCTCCAGTGTTGTCACAGAATAGAGTCATCGGGCCCGACGCATTGGGTATGACTCCTAGGTCGGTAATGAACTCCTTCACCCAGACTGCTTCTTGTGCTGCCTCCGAGGCTGCCATGTACTCCGCTTCACATGTAGATCCCGCCACAACGCTTTGCTTGCAACTGCACCAGCTTACTGCCCCACCATTCAAAATATACACGTATCTGGTTTGTGACTTAGAGTCATCCAGATCTGTGTCGAAGCTAGCATCGACGTAACCCTTTACGACGAGCTCTTTGTCACCTCCATAAATGAGAAACATTTCCTTAGTGCTTTTCAGGTACTTCAGGATATTCTTGACCGCTGTCCAATGTTCCATGCCGGGATTACTCTGGTACCTTCCTACCAAACTTACGGCAAGTTTTACATCAGGTCTGGTACACAGCATAGCATACATGATAGACCCTATGGCCGAGGCATAGGGGACGACACTCATCTTTTCTCTATCTTCTGCCGTGGTCGGGCATTGAGCCATGCTCAATCTCGTACCTTGCAATACAGGCAAGGACCCCTTCTTTGACTGATCCATTTTGAACTTCTTCAATATCTTGTCAAGGTACGTACTCTGTGAAAGACCAATGAGGCGTCTCGATCTATCTCTATAGATCTTGATGCCTAATATATAAGCAGCTTCTCCAAGGTCCTTCATTGAAAAACACTTGTTCAAGTAGGCCTTTATGCTTTCCAAGAATTCTATATCATTTCCCATCAACAGTATGTCATCCACATACAATATGAGAAATGCTACAGAGCTCCCACTCACTTTCTTGTAAACGCAGGCTTCTCCATAAGTCTGCGTAAACCCAAACGCTTTGATCATCTCATCAAAACGAATGTTCCAACTCCGAGATGCTTGCACCAGCCCATAAATCGAGCGTTGGAGCTTGCACACCTTGTCAGCATTCTTAGGGTCGACAAAACCTTCCGGCTGCATCATATACAATTCTTCCTTAAGGAAACCATTAAGGAATGCCGTTTTGACGTCCATTTGCCATATCTCATAATCATAGAATGCGGCAATTGCTAACACGATTCGGACGGACTTTAGCTTCGCTACGGGTGAGAAAGTATCATCGTAGTCAACCCCTTGAACTTGTCGATAACCCTTAGCGACAAGCCGAGCTTTATAGATGGTCACATTACCATCCGCGTCTGCCTTCTTCTTAAAGATCCATTTATTTTCTATGGCTCGCCGATCATCGGGCAAGTCAGTGAAAGTCCATACTTCGTTTTCATACATGGATCCTATCTCGGATTTCATGGCTTCCAGCCATTTGTCGGAATCCGGGCCCGCCATCGCTTCTTCATAGTTCGAAGGTTCACAGTTGTCTAACAACATGATTTCCAAGACAGGGTTGCCGTACCACTCTGGTGCGGAACGTGTCCTTGTGGACCTACGAAGTTCAGTAGCAACTTGATCTGAAGTTTCTTGATCATCATCATCAACTTCCTCTCTAGTTGGTGCAGGCACCTCAGGAACATTTTCTTGAGCTGCGCCACTTACCGGTTCAAGAGGTAATACTTCATCAAGTTCTACTTTCCTCCCACTTATTTCTTTCGAGAGAAACTCTTTCTCTAGAAAGGACCCATTCTTGGCAACAAAGATCTTGCCTTCGGATCTGAGGTAGAAGGTATACCCAATAGTTTCTTTAGGGTATCCTATGAAGACACATTTTTCCGATTTGGGTTCGAGCTTTTCTGGTTGAAGTTTCTTGACATAAGCATCACATCCCCAAACTTTTAGAAACAACAGCTTAGGTTTCTTCCCAAACCATAATTCATACGGTGTCGTCTCAACGGATTTCGACGGAGCCCTATTTAAAGTGAATGTGGCAGTCTCTAAAGCATAGCCCCAAAATGACAGCGGTAAATCGGTAAGAGACATCATAGATCGCACCATATCTAATATAGTGCGATTATGATGTTCGGACACACCATTGCGCTGAGGTGTTCCAGGCGGCGTGAGTTGTGAAACTATTCCACATTTTAAGTGTGTGCCAAATTCGTGACTCAAGTATTCTCCCCCACGATCTGATCGCAAGAACTTGATTTTTCTGTCACGTTGATTTTCAACATCACTCTGAAATTCCTTGAACTTTTCAAAAGTCTCATACTTGTGTTTCATTAAGTAGACATACCCATATCTACTCAAGTCATCAGTCAGGGTGAGAACATAACGATAGCCACCGCGAGCCTCAACACTCATTGGACCGCACACATTAGTATGTATGATTTCCAATAAGTTGGTTGCTCGCTCCATTGTTCCTGAGAACGGAGTCTTGGTCATTTTACCCATGAGGCATGGTTTGCACGTATCAAATGATTCGTAATAAAGAGACTCTAAAAGTCCATCTGCGTGGAGCTTCTTCATGCGTTTGACACCTATGTGACCAAGGTGGCAGTGCCACAAGTATGTGGGACTATCATTGTCAACCATACATCTTTTGGTATTCACACTATGAATATGTGTAACATTACGCTTGAGATTCATTAAGAATAAACCATTCACCAACGGAGCTTGACCATAAAACATATCTCTCATATAAATAGAACAACCATTATTCTCGGATTTAAATGAGTAGCCATCTCGAATTAAACGAGATCCTGATACAATGTTCATGCTCAAAGCTGGCACTAAATAACAATTATTGAGGTTTAAAACTAATCTCGTAGGTAAATGTAGAGGCAGCGTGCCGACGGCGATCACATCGACCTTGGAACCATTCCCGACACGCATCGTCACCTTGTCCTTCGCCAGTCTCCGTTTATTCCGCAGCTCCTGCTTTGAGTTACAAATGTGAGCAACCGCACCGGTATCAAATACCCAGGAGCTACTACGAGTACTGGTAAGGTACACATCAATTACATGTATATCACATATACCTTTAGTGTTGCCGGCCTTCTTGTCCGCTAAGTATTTGCGGCAGTTCCGCTTCCAGTGACCACTTCCCTTGCAATAAAAACACTCAGTCTCGGGCTTGGGTCCATTATTTGGCTTCTTCCCGGCAGCTTGCTTACCGGGCGCGGCAACTCCCTTGCCGTCCTTCTTGAAGTTCTTCTTACCCTTGCCTTTCTTGAACTTAGTGGTTTTCTTCACCATCAACACTTGATGTTCCTTTTTGATTTCCACCTCCACTGATTTCAGCATTGAATATACCTCAGGAATGGTCTTTTCCATCCCCTGCATATTGAAGTTTATCACAAAGCTCTTGTAGCTTGGTGGAAGCGACTGAAGGATTCTGTCAATGACCGCATCATCCGAGAGATTAACTCCCAGCTGAGTCAAGCGGTTATGCAACCCAGACATTTTGAGTATGTGCTCACTGACAGAACTATTTTCCTCCATCTTACAGCTGAAGAACTTGTCGGAGACTTCATATCTCTCGACCCGGGCATGAGCTTGAAAAACCATTTTCAGCTCTTCGAACATCTCATATGCTCCGTGTCTCTCAAAACGCTTTTGGAGCCCCGGTTCTAAGTTGTAAAGCATGCTGCACTGAACGAGGGAGTAATCATCAGCACGTGACTGCCAAGCGTTCATAACGTCTTGGTTCTCTGGGACAGGTGCGTCACCTAGCGGTGCTTCTAGGACATAATCTTTCTTGGCAGCTATGAGGATGATCCTCAGGTTCCAGACCCAGTCCGTATAGTTGCTGCCATCGTCTTTCAGCTTGGTTTTCTCTAGGAACGCATTGAAGTTGAGGACAACGTGGGCCGTTTGATCCACAAGACATATTGTAAAGATTTTATACTAAGTTCATGATAATTAAGTTCATCTAATCAAATTATTCAATGAACTCCCACTCAGATAGACATCCCTCCAGTCATCTAAGTGAAACATGATCCGAGTTAACTAGGCCGTGTCCGATCATCACGTGTGACGGACTAGCCAACATCGGTGAACATCTTCATGTTGATCGTATCTTCTATACGACTCATGCTCGACCTTTCGGTCTTCCGTGTTCCGAGGCCATGTCTGTACATGCTAGGCTCGTCAAGTCAACCTAAGTGTATTGCGTGTGTAAATCTGGCTTACACCCGTTGTATTCGAACGTTAGAATCTATCACACCCGATCATCACGTGGTGCTTCGAAACAACGAACCTTCGCAACGGTGCATAGTTAGGGGGAACACTTTCTTGAAATTATTACGAGGGATCATCTTATTTAAGCTACCGTCGTTCTAAGCAAATAAGATGTAAAACATGATATACATCACATGCAATCAAATAGTGACATGATATGGACAATATCATTTGCTCCTTTTGATCTCCGTCTTCGGGGCTCCATCATCATCGTTGTCACCGGCATGACACCATGATCTCCATCATCATGATCTCCATCATCGTGTCTTCTTGAAGTTGTCTCGTCATCTATTACTTCTACTACTATGGCTCACGCTTTAGCAATAAAGTAAAGTAATTACATGACATTTATGTTGACACACAGGCCATAAATAAATAAAGACAACTCCTATGTCTCCTGCCGGTTGTCATACTCATCGACATGCAAGTCGTGATTCCTATTACAAGAACATGATAATCTCATACATCACATATATCATTCATCACATCCTTTGGCCATATCACATCACAAAACACTTGCTGCAAAAACAAGTTAGATGTCCTCTAATTGTTGTTGCAAGTTTTTACGTGGCTGCTATAGGATTCTAGCAAGAACGTTTCTTACCTACGGCAAAACCACAACGTGAATTGCCAATTTCTATTTACCCTTCATATGGACCCTGTTCATCGAATCCGATCCGACTAAAGTGGGAGAGACAGATACCCGCCAGCCACCTTATGCAACTAGTGCATGTCAGTCGGTGGAACCAGTCTCACGTAAGCGTACATGTAAGGTCGGTTCGGGCCGCTTCATCCCACAATGCTGCCGAATCAAGATAAGACTAGTAAC
Organism: Triticum dicoccoides; assembly: GCF_002162155.2. NCBI lineage: Eukaryota > Viridiplantae > Streptophyta > Magnoliopsida > Poales > Poaceae > Triticum > Triticum dicoccoides. The sequence continues at coordinate 38,559,834 of NC_041386.1, read as the reverse complement.
GGCAAGATAATTTACAATATCGACGGCCACAACTACTTTGTGTTCTACTCATGCATAGTAACTATGCATAAACTTGGCTCTGATACCACTGTTGGGGAACGTAGCAGAATTTTAAAATTTTCTACGCATCACCAAGATCAATCTATGGAGTCATCTAGCAACGAGGGAGAGAGGAGTGCATCTACATACCCTTGTAGATCACGTGCGGAAGCGTTCAAGAGAACGGGGTTGATGGAGTCGTACTCGACGTGATCCAAATCACCGACGACCAAGTGCCGAACGGACAACACCTCCGCGTTCAACACACGTACGGTTGGGAGACGTCTCCTCCTTCTTGATCCGGCAAGGGGGAAGGAGAGGTTGATGAAGATCCAGTAAAACGATGGCGTGGTGGTGGATGCAGCAGGATCCCTGCAGGGCTTCGCCAAGCGCAAGCGGGGAGGAGAGGTGTAACGGAGGGAGAGGGAGGAGCCAAGAGCAAGGGTGCGGCTGCCCTCACCCCTCTTTATATAGGGCCCTTGGGAGGGGGGGGGGCGCCGGCACTAGGAGATGGATCTCCAAGTGGGCGGCGGCCAAGGGGTGGCTTCCCCCAAGCCAAGTGGGGGCGCCCCCACCCCTAGGGTTTCCCAACCCTAGGCGCAGGGGAGGCCCAAGGTGGGGCGCACCAGCCCACTAGGGGCTGGTTCCCCTCCCAACTCAGCCCATGGGGCCCTCC
>NC_041386.1:38527277-38558402 GCF_002162155.2 Triticum dicoccoides | reverse complement strand
GGTTGATGAAGATCCAGTAAAACGATGGCGTGGTGGTGGATGCAGCAGGATCCCTGCAGGGCTTCGCCAAGCGCAAGCGGGGAGGAGAGGTGTAACGGAGGGAGAGGGAGGAGCCAAGAGCAAGGGTGCGGCTGCCCTCACCCCTCTTTATATAGGGCCCTTGGGAGGGGGGGGGGGCGCCGGCACTAGGAGATGGATCTCCAAGTGGGCGGCGGCCAAGGGGTGGCTTCCCCCAAGCCAAGTGGGGGCGCCCCCACCCCTAGGGTTTCCCAACCCTAGGCGCAGGGGAGGCCCAAGGTGGGGCGCACCAGCCCACTAGGGGCTGGTTCCCCTCCCAACTCAGCCCATGGGGCCCTCCGGGATAGGTGGCCCCACCCGGTGGACCCCCGGGACCCTTCCGGTGGTCCCGGTACAATACCGATGACCCCCGAAACCTTCCCGATGGCCGAAACTGGACTTCCTATATATAAATCTTTACCTCCGGACCATTCCGGAACTCCTCGTGACGTCCGGGATCTCATCCGGGACTCCGAACAACTTTCGGGTTACTGCATACTAATATCTCTACAACCCTAGCGTCACCGAACCTTAAGTGTGTAGACCCTACGGGTTCGGGAGACATGCAGACATGACCGAGACGCCTCTCCGGTCAATAACCAACAGCGGGATCTGGATACCCATATTGGCTCCCACATGCTCCATGATGATCTCATCGGATGAACCACGATGTCGAGGATTCAATCAATCCGTATACAATTCCCTTTGTCAATCGGTACGTTACTTGCCCGAGACTCGATCGTCGGTATCCCAATACCTTGTTCAATCTCGTTACCGGCAAGTCACTTTACTTGTGCCGTAATGCATGATCCCGTGATCAACCACTTGGTCACATTGAGCTCATTATGATGATGCATTACTGAGTGGGCCCAGAGATACCTCTTCGTCACACGGAGTGACAAATCCCAGTCTCGGTTCGTGTCAACCCAACAGACACTTTCGAAGATACCTGTAATGTACCTTTATAGTCACCCAGTTATGTTGTGACGTTTGGCACACCCAAGGCACTCCTACGGTATCCGGGAGTTGCACAATCTCATGGTCTAAGGAAATGATACTTGACATTCGGAAAAGCTACAACAAACGAACTACACGATCTTTGAGCTATGCTTAGGATTGGGTCTTGTCCATCACATCATTCTCCAAATGATGTGATCCCGTTATCAATGACATCCAATGTCCATAGTCAGGAAACCATGACTATCTTTTGATCAACGAGCTAGTCAACTAGAGGCTCACTAGGGACATGTTGTGGTCTATGTATTCACACATGTATTACGATTTCCGGATAACACAGTTATAGCATGAATAATAGACAATTATCATGAACAAAGAAATATAATAATAACCATTTTATTATTGCCTCTAGGGCATATTTCCAACAGATCTGGTTGCATAAGGTGGCTGGCGGGTGTATGTCTCTCCCACTTTAGTCGGATCGGATTCGATGAAAAGGGTCCTTATGAAGGGTAAATAGAAATTGGCATATCACGTTGTGGTTTTGGCGTAGGTAAGAAACGTTCTTGCTAGAAACCTATAGCAGCCACGTAAAAACTTGCAACAACAATTAGAGGACGTCTAACTTGTTTTTGCAGCATGTGCCATGTGATGTGATATGGCCAAAAGGATGTGATGAATGATATATGTGATGTATGAGATTGATCATGTTCTTGTAATAGGAATCACGACTTGCATGTCGATGAGTATGACAACCGGCAGGAGCCATAGGAGTTGTCTTTATTTATTTATGACCTACGTGTCAACATAAATGTCATGTAATTACTTTACTTTATTGCTAAAGCGTTAGCCATAGTAGTAGAAGTAATAGATGACGAGACAACTTCAAGAAGACACGATGATGGAGATCATGATGATGGAGATCATGGTGTCATGCCGGTGACAACGATGATCATGAAGCCCCGAAGATGGAGATCAAAAGGAGCAAATGATATTGGCCATATCATGTCACTATTTGATTGCATGTGATGTTTATCATATTTTACATCTTAGTTGCTTAGAACGACGGTAGCTTAAATAAGATGATCCCTCGTAATAATTTCAAGAAAGTGTTCCCCCTAACTGTGCACCGTTGCGAAGGTTCGTTGTTTCGAAGTACCACGTGATGATCGGGTGTGATAGATTTTAACGTTCGAATACAACGGGTGTAAGCCAGATTTACACACGCAATACACTTAGGTTAACTTGACGAGCCTAGCATGTACAGACATGGCCTCGGAACACAGAAGACCGAAAGGTCGAGCATGAGTCGTATAGAAGATATGATCAACATGAAGATGTTCACCGATGTTGACTAGTACGTCTCACGTGATGATCGGACACGGCCTAGTTGACTCGGATCATGTTTCACTTAGATGACTAGTGATAATGACCGAACAAGCAAGACACTAATTCGTGCGTGTCGCGGCCCGATCTTTCACAGTACTGTAGTCGTCACGGCGTAGCAGAACAATCTGTGATAACTAGAAAAATAACGTACTCAAAGTAAATGATCAGGTAGAAAGAGATTTCAGCCCTTGCTATTATCTAACAAGAACAATAACCAATCTGCAGCAAGATCAGCAGCCTCAACGCAGCAGCAGTCGATCCCTCAAAAGATCGCAGAAACGCAGTACATGGTGTCCCCCGACTGGGAATTTTCTGCTTTATTTCAATCTTAGAAAAACCAAAAATAAAAAAAAACCGGATACACGGCCGAGGCCTGCCTGTTATATAGGCGACACCAATCTGACCAAACCGACTAAAGCACCCAAGATAGATATGGACTCTATCTCCTATTCAAACTAACCAAGGAATTTAACTAATTAATTATCCGGCCATCTTAATCACCTAGGAGACTAATATAACCACGTAACTAGTACTAGACCAAAGACTTGACTCACGTATACTGCACCTATACCAAACCGAATCAAACTTGACTCGTATATTTCCTACCACAACGTGTGTACAGCACATGGAGTTCTAAATGTTGGCTTAACTTCATCTGGTACAACAAGCTCAATAAGGATTTTTCCAACACAATTAATCTGCTTCTTGTTCGCATGATCAGATGAGCATGTAGTTGTTTTGAAACTCTCAGCTATGACATGGATGCCCACATCATCCCCTCCTCCTTGGAACGAAGCCATCCTCGGCTGCGTGGTGGTTTTAGAGACCTCCTTCTTTACCGAAAGAATACCATCCTCCTTAATAGCATTAGCAAACATCGGTTGTAGCACACATCGTCTTCCGGCATTCCAAAAACAATAAGTGTTGGACCTTCCATCATGTGTGGCATGATGATCATATTGCCAAGGCCTCCCCAGCAACAAATGACATGCATCCATTGGTAAAACATCACAAATCACTGTGTCGGTATAGTCACCAACCGAAAAATTGAGACGCACCTTATGAGTAATTTTTAGTCTGCCGGACTGATATAACCACTCAATGCAGTGTGGTTGTGGGTGCTTCCATGCAGGTAACCCCAAAGCTTCCACCAATCCCTTGCTGACCGCATTGGTGTAGCTTCCTCCATCTATAATTAACTTACAATTGGTGTTGTTGATTTGGCATTGAGTTTGAAAAATATTCCAACGTTGACCCTTGTCCTCAATGCGATCCTCTTGCACTCGCTGCACCATCAAAGACGGATATGATTCAGCAGCTTCAAAACTCGCAACCACATTTTCAACATCTTCAGATTTCGCACTAGAAGTGTTAGAAACTGCCTCTTCATCACTAGCGGATGCATAGCCATCTCTTGTGAGCAACACTCTTTTCTCATTAGGACATTCACGTCTCATATGCCCCCTTCCTCCACACTTGAAACACTCTATATTACTAGTACGTGTGGCTGACTGCGCACTAGAATCAACTCTCGGCAATCCTGATTTTAAAGCATCCTTTTGCACGGAAGCTTGAGGGTGATTAGATGTCGCTGTCCTAGAGCTAGGACCGATATCCTCACTCTTATGTTGCGAGCGTCGCCATGTGTTCAAAGTGGTACTAGGAACTGTGCTGACTTGGCGTCGCATAATCTGTTGTTCCGCCCGCACAGCTTGGTGCACAAGATCTTGTATGTTGTAATAGACCACCATCTCAACACGATCCTGCACCTCAATATTTAGACCATTAAAGAAACGTGCCATAGTCGCCTCCGGATCCTCCGTTGTCCCTGTACGTATCATAAGCAATTCCATCTCCTTGTAATATTCATCAACACTCATATTACCCTGAGAGAGCCGCTGCAACTTGTTGTACATATCTCTTTTATAGTGCTCGGGAACAAAACGTCGCCTCATGAATTCTTTCATACCTCGCCAAGTCATCGGCCGATGTCTTGAACGAGAAATTTGATTCCACCAAATTAGCGCGTAACCGCCGAACTCAATTCCAGCAAGTTGAACTTTCTTCTCCTCGCTATAATGATGGGCATCAAAAATTTGATCAACACGCATCTCCCACTCCAAATAGCCTTCTGGTTCGCACTTGCCGGAGAACGAAGGGATTGAAATTTTTATGCGCCCAATTCCATCATCCAAAGGCACACACACAGCTTGACCAACTCGGTCATGCACTCCACCACGAACGGAAGTTTCAGGACGAGGCTCATAGTGTCGTGGTCGTGGCGCGTATCCCGTCTAGTCAACGCCATCATCGAAACCATCCTCTCCAGCATGAGCGTGTGCCGCCAAACGGCAATCATGCACGTCGGCATGTCCGTCGCGAGCTGGTGGTGCATAATGCAGTGGAGCAGCCAGAGCAGTCTGTGGTGGTGTAGAATTCGTTGCCGACATATTGATGATGTCTGCCAAACCATCGAACCGAGTGATCAGGACATCTATCCTTTTGCCGAGCGCATCATGACATTGCTGATGTAGTTGCATGTGTGGTCAAACCCAATCCGAATATTTTGCGGAATATCATCCGCATACACCGGCCGTACTATTTCCTCAGAATCAGCAGCAACCTCATCACCCTTGTTGACCGAGGTTGACATCTTGATCAACATAGTACCGTGAACAACCTTAGCTCTGAATACCACTTGATAATGACCGAACTAGCAAGACACTAATTCTTGCGTGTCGCGGCCCAATCTTTCACAGTACTGTAGTCGTCACGACGTAGCAGAACAATCTGTGATAACTAGAAAAATAACGTACTCAAAGTAAATGATCAGGTAGAAAGAGATTTTAGCCCTTGCTATTATCTAACAAGAACAATAACCAATCTGCGGCAAGATCAGCAGCCTCAACGCAGCAGCAGTCAATCCCTCAAAAGATCGCAGAAACGCGGTACATGGTGTCCCCCGACTGGGAATTTTCTGCTTTATTTCAATCTCAGAAAAACCAAAAACAAAAAAAAACTAGATACACGGCCGAGGCCTGCCTGTTATATAGGCGACAACCGACTAAAGCACCCAAGATAGATACGGACTCTATCTCCTATTCAAACTAACCAAGGAATTTAACTAATTAATTATCCGGCCATCTTAATCACCTAGGAGACTAAGATAACCACGTAACTAGTACTAGACCAAAGACTTGACTCACGTATACTGCACCTATACCAAACCGAATCAAACTTGACTCGTATATTTCCTACCACAACATGTGTACAGCACATGGAGTTCTAAATGTTGGCTTAACTTCAATCTGGTACAACAATCTCAATAGGGATTTTTCCAACACAAATAATCTGCTTCTTGTTCGCATGATCAGATGAGCATGTAGTTGTTTTGAAACTCTCAGCTATGACATGGATGCTCACATCAACTAGAGGGATGTCTATCTAAGTGGGAGTTCATTGAATAATTTGATTAGATGAACTTAATTATCATGAACTTAGTCTAAAATATTTACACTATGTCTTGTAGATCAAATGGCCCACGCTAATGTTGCCCTCAACTTCAACGCGTTCCTAGAGAAAACCAAGCTGAAAGATGATGGCAACAACTATACGGACTGGGTCCGGAACCTGAGGATCATCCTCATAGCTGCCAAGAAAGATTATGTCCTAGAAGCACCGCTAGGTGACGCACCCATCCCAGAGAACCAAGAAGTTATGAACGCTTCGCAGTCACGTGCTGATGATTACTCCCTCGTTCAGTGCGGCATGCTTTACAGCTTAGAACCGGGGCTCCAAAAGCGTTTTGAGCGACATGGAGCATATGAGATGTTCGAAGAGCTGAAAATGGTTTTCCAAGCTCATGCCCGGGTCGAGAGATATGAAGTCTCCGACAAGTTCTTCAGTTGTAAGATGGAGGAAAATAGTTCTGTCAGTGAGCACATACTCAAAATGTCTGGGTTGCATAACCGCTTGACTCAGCTGGGAGTTAATCTCCCAGATGAGGCGGTCATTGACAGAATCCTTCAGTCGCTTCCACCGAGCTACAAGAGCTTTCTGATGAACTTCAATATGCAGGGGATGGAAAAGACCATTCCTGAGGTATATTCAATGCTGAAATCAGTGGAGGTGGAAATCAAAAAGGAACATCAAGTGTTGATGGTGAATAAAACCACTAAGTTCAAGAAAGGCAAGGGTAAAAAGAACTTCAAGAAGGACGGCAAGGGAGTTGCCGCGCCCGGTAAGCCAGCTGCCGAGAAGAAGTCAAAGAATGGACCCAAGCCTGAGACTGAGTGTTTTTATTGCAAGGGAAGTGGTCACTGGAAGCGAAACTGCCCCAAATACTTAGCGGACAAGAAGGCCGGCATCACTAAAGGTATATGCGATATACATGTAATTGATGTGTACCTTACGAGTACTCGTAGTAGCTCCTGGGTATTTGATACCGGTGCGGTTGGTCACATTTGTAACTCAAAGAAGGAGCTGCGGAATAAGCAGAGACTGGCGAAGGACGAGGTGACGATGCGCGTCAGGAATGGTTCCAAGGTCGATGTGATTGCCGTCGGCATGCTGCCTCTATATTTACCTACGGGATAAGTTTTAAACCTCAACAATTATTATTTAGTGCCAGCTTTGAGCATGAACATTGTATCAGGATCTCGTTTAATTTGAGATGGCTACTCATTTAAATCCGAGAATAATGGTTGTTCTATTTATATGAGAGATATGTTTTATGGTCATGCTCCGCTGGTGAATGGTTTATTCTTAATGAATCTCGAGCGTAATGTTACACATATTCATAGTGTGAATACCAAAAGATGTAAGGTTGATAATGATAGTCCCACATACTTGTGGCACTGCCGCCTTGGTCACATAGGTGTCAAATGCATGAAGAAGCTCCATGCAGATGGACTTTTGGAGTCTCTTGATTATGAATCATTTAACACGTGCGAACCATGCCTCATGGGTAAAATGACCAAGACTCCGTTCTCAGGAACAATGGAGCGAGCAACCAACTTATTGGAAATCATACATACTGATGTGTGCGGTCCAATGAGTGTTGAGGCTTGCGGTGGCTATCGTTACATTCTCACCCTCACTGATGACTTGAGTAGATATGGGTATGTCTACTTAATGAAACACAAGTCTGAGACCTTTGAAAAGTTCAAGGAATTTCAGAGTGAGGTTGAAAATCAATGTGACAAGAAAATCAAGTTCTTGCGATCAGATCGTGGGGGAGAATACTTGAGTCACGAATTTGGCACACACTTAAGGAAATGTGGAATAGTTTCACAACTCATGCCGCCTGGAACACCTCAGTGTAATGGTGTGTCCGAACGTCGTAATCACACTCTATTGGATATGGTGCGATCTATGATGTCTCTTACCGATTTGTGGGCTGGGGCTATGCTTTAGAGACTGCCGCATTCACTTTAAATAGGGCTCTGTCGAAATCCGTTGAGACGACACCGTATGAATTATGGTTTGGGAAGAAACCTAAGCTGTCGTTTCTAAAAGATTGGGGATGCGATGCTTATGTGAAGAAACTTCAACCTGAAAAGATCGAACCCAAGTCGGAAAAATGCGTCTTCATAGGATACCCTAAAGAAACTGTTGGGTACACCTTCTATCTCAGATCCAAAGGCAAGATCTTTGTTGCCAAGAATGGATCCTTTCTAGAGAAAGAGTTTCTCTCGAAAGAAATAAGTGGGAGGAAAGTAGAACTCGATGAAGTATTACCTCTTGAACCGGTAAGTAGCGCAGCTCAAGAAAATGTTCCTGAGGTGCCAGCATCGACTAGAGAGGAAGTTAATGATGATGATCATGAATCTTCAGATCAAGTTGCTACTGAACTTCGTAGGTCCACAAGGGCACGTTGCGCACCAGAGTGGTACGGCAACCCTGTCTTGGAAGTCATGTTGTTAGATAACGGTGAACCTTCGAACTATGAAGAAGCGATGGCGGGCCCGGATTCCGAAAACTGGCTGGAAGCCATGAAATCTGAGATAGGATCCATGTATGAAAACAAAGTATGGACTTTGACTGACTTGCCCGATGATCGGCGAGCCATAGAAAATAAATGGATCTTTAAGAAGAAGACAGACGCGGATGGTAATGTAACCATCTATAAAGCTCGGCTTGTCGCTAAGGGTTATCGACAAGTTCAAGGGGTTGACTACGATGAGACTTTCTCACCCGTAGCGAAGCTGAAGTCCGTCCGAATCATGTTAGCAATTGTCGCATTCTATGATTATGAGATATGGCAAATGGACGTCAAAACGGCATTCCTTAATGGTTTCCTTAAGGAAGAATTGTATATGATGCAGCCAGAAGGTTTTGTCGATCCTAAGAATGTTGACAAGGTGTGCAAGCTCCAACGCTTGGTTTATGGGTTGGTGCAAGCATCTCGGAGTTGGAACAATCGTTTTGATGAGATGATCAAAGCGTTTGGGTTTACGCAGACTTATGGAGAAGCCTGCGTTTACAAGAAAGTGAGTGGGAGCTCTGTAGCATTTCTCATATTGTATGTGGATGACATACTGTTGATGGGAAATGATATAGAATTCTTGGAAAGCATAAAGGCCTACTTGAACAAGTGCTTTTTAATGAAGGACCTTGGAGAAGCTGCTTATATATTAGGCATCAAGATCTATAGAGATAGATCGAGACGCCTCATTGGTCTTTCACAGAGTACGTACCTTGACAAGATATTGAAGAAGTTCAAAATGGATCAGTCAAAGAAGGGGTTCTTGCCTGTATTGCAAGGTACGAGATTGAGCACGGCTCAATGCCCGACCACGGTAGAAGATAGAGAAAATATGAGTGTCGTCCCCTATGCCTCGGCCATAGGGTCTATCATGTATGCTATGCTGTGTACCAGAACTGATGTAAACCTTGCCGTAAGTTTGGTAGGAAGGTACCAAAGTAATCCCGGCATGGAACACTGGACAGTGGTCAAGAACATCCTGTAGTACCTGAAGAGGACTAAGGATATGTTTCTCGTTTATGGAGGTGACAAAGAGCTCGTCGTAAAGGGTTACGTCGATGCTAGCTTCGACACAGATCTGGATGACTCCAAGTCACAAACCGGATACGTGTATATTTTGAATGGTGGGGCAGTAAGCTGGTGCAGTTGCAAGCAAAGTGTTGTGGCAGGATCTACATGTGAAGCGGAGTACATGGCAGCCTTGGAGGCAGCACAAGAGGCAATCTGGGTGAAGGAGTTCATTACCGACCTAGGAGTCATACCCAATGCGTCGGGCCCGATGACTCTCTTCTGTGACAACACTGGAGCTATTGCCCTTGCCAAGGAGCCCAGGTTTCACAGGAAGACCAGGCATATCAAGCGTCGCTTCAACTCCATTCATGAAAGTGTTCAAAATGGAGACATGGATGTTTGTAAAGTACATACGGACCTGAATGTGGCAGATCCGTTGACTAAACCTCTCCCTAGAGCAAAACATGATCAACACCAGAACTGCATGGGTGTACGATTCATCACAATGTAACTAGACTATTGACTCTAGTGCAAGTGGGAGACTGTTGGAAATATGCCCTAGAGGCAATAAAATGGTTATTATTATACTTCTTTGTTCATGATAATTGTCTATTGTTCATGATAATTGTGTTAGCCGGAAATCGTAATACATGTGTGAATACATAGACCACAACACATCCCTAGTGAGCCTCTAGTTGACTAGCTCGTTGATCAAAAGATAGTCATGGTTTCCTGACTATGGACATTGGATGTCATTGATAATGGGATCACATCATTAGGAGAATGATGTGATGGACAAGACCCAATCCTAAGCGTAGCTCTAAGATCGTGTAGTTCGTTTGCTATAGCTTTTCCGAATGTCAAGTATCATTTCCTTAGGCCATGAGATCATGCAACTCCCGGATACCGTAGGAGTTCTTTGGGTGTGCCAAACATCACAACATAACTGGGTGACTATAAAGGTACACTACAGGTATGTCCAAAAGTGTCTGATTGGGTTGGCACGAATCGAGACTGGGATTTGTCACTCCGTATGACGGAGAGGTATCTCTGGACCCACTCGGTAATGCATCATCATAATGAGCTCAATGTGACCAAGTGGTTGATCACGGGATCGTGCATTACGGTACGAGTAAAGTGACTTGCCGGTAATGATATTGAACGAGGCATTGGGATACCGACGATCGAGTCTCAGGCAAGTAACGTACCGATTGACAAAGGGAATTGTATACGGGATTGATTGAATCCTCGACATCGTGGTTCATCTGATGAGATCATCGAGGAGCATGTGGGAGCCAACATGGGTATCCAGATCCCACTGTTGGTTATTGACCGGAGAATCGTCTCGGTCATGTCTGCGTGTCTCCCGAACCTGTAGGGTCTACACAGTTAAGGTTCAGTGACGCTAGGGTTGTTGAGATATTAGTATATGGTAACCCTAAAGTTGTTCGGAGTCCTGGATGAGACCCCGGACGTCACGAGGAGCTCCGGATTGGTCCGGAGGTGAAGAATTATATATAGGAAGTCAAGTTTCGGCCATCGGGAAGGTTTTCGGGGTAATCGGTATTGTACCGGGACCACCGGAAGGATCCTGGGGGTCCACCGGGTGGGGCCACCTATCCCGGAGGGCCCCATGGGCTGAAGTGGGAGGGGAACCAACCCCAGATGGGCTGCTGTGCCCCCCATGGGCCTCCCCTGCGCCTAGGGTTGGAAACCCTAGGGGTGGGGGCGCCCCACTTGGCTTGGGGGGCACTCCGCCCCCTTGGCCGCCGCCCCCCTTGGAGATTCAATCTCCTAGGGATGGCGCCCCCCTAGGGGTCCTATAAATAGTGTGGGGGAGGGAGGGCAGCCGCACCCTAGCCCCTGGCGCCTCCCTCTCCCTCCCGTGACACCTCTCCTTCTCGCAGTGCTCGGCGAAGCCCTGCCGAGATCGCCGTAGTTTCCACCACCACACCGTCGTACTGCTGGATCTCCATCAACCTCTCCTCCCCCCTTGCTGGATCAAGTTGGAGGAGACGTCTTCCCAACCGTACGTGTGTTGAACGCAGAGGTGCCGTCCGTTCGGCGCTAGGTCATCGGTGATTTGGATCACGACGAGTACGACTCCATCAACCCCGTTCTCTTGAACGCTTCCGCGCGCGATCTAAAAGGGTATGTAGATGCACTCCCCTCTCCCTCGTTGCTAGATGACTCCATAGATTGATCTTGGTGATGCGTATAAAATTTTAAAATTCTGCTACGTTCCCCAACACGAAGAACGAGGAGTTACCAATGTGAGAAGAATAAAGAGAGGCAAGAGCTCAAGCTTGGGGATGCCCAAGGCACCCAAGTAAATATTATAAGGATACTCAAGAATCTAAGCTTGGGGATGCCCCGGTTGGCATCCCATCTTTCTTCTTCAACAATTATTGGTATACCTTGGTATTTGTTTTGTTCACATGATTTGTGTCCTTTGTGTTTTTATTTTTTCTTTAAGAACCATGCTAGTATGAGATATCTCTTCATTGGTTTATAGAATGCTTCATGTGCTTCACTCATATCTTTTAAGTATGATCTTATAGAATTGCTCTTTGAGCTTCACTTAAATCTGTTGAGTATGGTTTCATAGAATGCTTCATGTGCTTCACTTATACATTTTGAGCTTGGATATTGGTTAGTCTATATTAATTTTAGAACGCTCCATGAACTTCACTTATATATTTTGGAGTATGAATAATACTATCATCTATAGCGGGTTTGAAAGAGTGTCAACTTTAGGAACTAGTGATCCCGCTATTCCGAATGAGAAGAATTTTGCTTATGTGGAGAGTAGAAAAATTTCTATGCTTGTAGATCTTGAAAAGAATGCTTTATGAGATGGTTATATTGTTGAATTCATTCATGATGCTACTGAAAATTATTATGAGGGAGGAATATATGCTTGTAGGAGTTGCAATAATATCAAGTTTTCTCTCTATATGCTTAAAGCTTTGAAGTTATACTTTTTTTGCCTTCCTATGCTAGTTGATTCTTGCTCCTATAAATTATGTACTTACAAAACCCCTAGGCATAGGAAGTGGGTTAGACTTAAATATGCTAGTCATATTCTTCATGGTGCTCTCTTTATGTTTTAATTCTTTTCTTTTATGTGAGCATCATTGAAATCATCATGCCTAGCTAAAAGGCATTAAAGAAAAGCGCTTGTTGGGAGACAACCCAATATTTACCCTTATTGTTTTTGTGTGTTTACATGATTAAGATACTGTATTAATCATGTTTCATAGCTTTTGTTTCAATAAAGTGCCAAGTAAGACCTTTGGGAAGACTTGGGTGAAAGTTAATGTGATCTTGCTGTAAAAAACAGAAACTTTGCGCTCACGAGATTAGCTGCCATTTTTTTACAGAAGAGTGATTTGTTCCTGATTCTTTTTGCAGAAGATTAATAGAAAAATTACTCACGCCCACCAATTTTTTCATAATTATTTGAGTATCAGAAGTATGGTTAGTGTTCAGATCATTACAGACTGTTCTGTTTCTGGCAGATTCTGTTTTCATTGCATAGTTTGCTTGTTTTCAAGTTTCTATGGCTTATATTTCTCAATATAAATTGTAGAAATGATATGGTACAGTAGGAATTGTGTGAGAACAGTTATTAACCTTGTCTTTGACAGTACCAAAGTGAATGGTTTACTCTTTATCATACTAACCTATCTCACGAAGTTCCGTTAAGTTTTGTGTGATTGAAGTTTTCAAGTTTTGGGTGAGATATCGATATGAGGAGAATAAGGAGTGGAAAGACCCTAAGCTTGGGGATGCCCAAGGCACCCCAAGGTAACATTCAAGGAGGACTCAAGCGCCTAAGCTTGGGGATGCCCCGGAAGGCACCCCCTTTTTCATCTTCAAAATTATCGGTATACCTTACTCGGAGCTATATTTTTATTCGTCACATGATATGTGTTTTGCTTGGAGCATATTTTAAATTTTACTTGCTGTTTGAATAAAATCGTTGGATCTGAATTATTAAATGAAAAAGAATCCTCCCATGGCTAGTTAATTACTTGACTACTCAGTATCCTTCACTATTATCTTTGGAGTAGTTTGTCATTCGCTCACGTGCTTCATGTATATCCTAGGAGTAAATGGTTGAAAAATTGAATATCATAAATATGAATTCATATATGTTTCATATGCTCATACCATGGGGAGTAATGACTTCACACCGAATAAGTATATGTAGTAAACTTATTGAAAGTTAGAAAACATAGAATTGGTCACTTGAACAATTCATGAAAGAATATTGAAGGAAGAGAGATTTCACATATAAATATACTATCTTGGACATCTTTTGTAATTGTGAGCACTCATTAAAATATGACATGCTAAAAGGTTGATGTCGGACAAGGAAGACAACATAATGGGTTATGTTTTCTTATATCCGAAATAAAGTATATTATCTTGGATCATCCAACATGTTGAGCTTGCTTTTCCCCCTCATGCTAGCCAAATTATTTGCACCAAGTAGAGATACTACTTGTGCTTCCAAACATTCCTTAAACTAGTTTTACCATGAGAGTCCACCATACCTACCTATGGATTGAGTAAGATCCTTCAAGTAAGTTGTCATCGGTGCATGCAATAAAAATTGCCTTCTACATATGTATGATCTATTAATGCGGAGAAAATAAGCTTTATACGATCGTGTGATGTGGAAGAAATAAAAGCGGCGGACTGCATAATAAAGTTCCATATCACAAGTGGCAATATAAAGTGACGTTCTTTTGCATTAAGATTTTGTGCATCCAACCATAAAAGCGCATGACAACCTCTGCTTCCCTCTGTGAAGGGTCTATCTTTTACTTTTATCTTCTACCCTTATGCAAGAGTCATGCCTTTCCTTTTTACATTTTATCCTTTGGCAAGCACATTGTGTTGGAAAGATCTTGATATATATATCCAATTGGATGTAAGTTATCATGAACTATTATTGTTGACATTACCCTTGAGGTAAAACGTTGGGAGGCAAATCTATAAGCCCCTATCTTTCTCTGTGTCCGATTAAAACTTTGAATCCATAAATATCACGTGAGTGTTAGCAATTGTGAAAGACTAAATGATAGTTGAGTATGTGGAGTTTGCTAAATCAAAGCTCTGACATAGACCCTTCCTGAAAATAAGATGAATTGCAATTGTTTGATGAGTGAGAATATAATTTGTTAGTTTCAAGAAAGTTTATGATCTATACTTTAACATGTGAATAGCTTGTTACTTGATCATGAAAAGTTTTATGAAGATGAGCTAGTATTATGATATATAATGATGCTATAAAAAGTGATTGAAACTATCATTGATGAAACTTATGCACTTGCTAGCATTCACACTTCATAAATTATTTCTTTTATCATTTACCTACTCGAGGATGAGCAGGAATTAAGCTTGGGGATGTTGATACGTCTCCAACGTATCTATAATTTATGAAGTATTCATGCTATTATATTATCAACCTTGGATGTTTTATATGCATTTATATGCTTGTGACGCCCCGAGACCGATGTGCCAGGTGTCTCCCAGTTATTCGCCGTCGTTGCCATGTCATTTGCTTGCGTGTTGCATCTTATCATGTCATCATGTGCATTACATCATCATGTTTTCAAAACTTGCATCTGTCCCGGTCTTCCAGTTCCTTCCGTTGTCCATTCTGAGCCCAGACACACTTGCACGCACCCGCGACACGTCCGAAATATTATTTTATAAGTGGGCGAAAAATGTTCTCAGAATGGGTTGAAAGTTGGCGTGCGGTGTTGTTATGTTGTAGGTAGGCCGCCTGCCAAGTTTCATCACATTCGGAGTTCGTTTGACGCCCCGACGGATAACTATAGCGGCAATATAGCCGGTCAAAACGTCGGACATTTTTGGTCTCCGAAAACCATTGCCGGGTTGCTTTTATCTTCTCTCCTCTCAGCCCAACTCTTTTACACAGCCCACTAGGTCCAACCTAACCCTCCTCACATCCGAAGCCGTCCGGTTGTTATCGGAGGACCCTGAAACCCCTCCTAACCACCTGACCCCCCCTCTTTGTATCAGTGCATCGAACCTCGAGTGTGCGTCCGAAAGCTGTCCCGGACCCGACCCGGATAGTTGTCACTGTTGGGTCCGGAACATCCCCAAACATATGCAAAAATATCATCATTTTATTTATTGGACTCCTTAGCATATTTATTCTCGTCCGTCGGATTTCGATCCGATGATCCAAATCCCTCTCCTTTCACCTACATGCTATATATAGCCCCTCTAGAACATGCATTTAATAACCCACAAACTATTCATCACATGTAAAAACTTCATATATGTAAAATGCTTAGAATTTTGTGTAGTTTCATAATATGCCACTTTCTTGCCATGTTAAAATGTTTAAAATGATGTTTGCATTATTCGCTCCTATGCCACGCTAAAATGCTTTAATTCATAACTTAATAATCGTTGCTCGGTTTCAAATAATCTTTATATGTAAATGGGGTAGAAAAATGCCTAGTTTAACATGGTGGCATCACTTTGCATGTTTAACAACTATAAAATATGGTTTAGGGCAGAACAGTACCAAACCTAATATATGCATATGAGGTTTTTCCGGAGTTGTTGTTCGTTGTTTCCGGCCTCATTTAAACTTGACTAGATAGGTAGTTTTACTTTGCTTCACCCTCTTGCCATGTTTAACAACATTGAATATTGTTGGGGTACATAAACGAGATCGAACTAAATAACTTGAATGTGGTGTTTCGTCAATATGCAACGGAGTTGCATGTTGAGCTCCACTTAATTTGTAGGATTGCTTGTGCATTTTGCCATGCCATGCTTCATTAAACCGGACATGCATCATACTTGGTTGTGCATCATGCCATGCTTATGTCGTGGTTGTTTACTATGTTGTTTGCTTCTTTCCGGTGTTGCTTCTTCGGATTGGTTCCAATAACGTCGTGTTGTGAGGATTCGTTCGACTTCGTCCGTTTATCTTCTTCATGGACTCGTTCTTCTTCCTTGCGGGATCTCAGGCAAGATGACCATACCCTCGAAATCACTTCTATCTTTGCTTGCTAGTTGCTCGCTCTTTTGCTATGCCTATGCTGCGATACCTACCACTTGCTTATCATGCCTCCCATATTATTGAACCAAGCCTCTAACCCACCTTGTCCTAGCAAACCATTGTTTGGCTATGTTACCGCTTTGCTCAGCCCCTCTTATAGCATTGTTAGTTGCAGGTGAAAATTGAAGCTTGTTCCATGTTGGAACATGGATATTTTTGTTGGGATATCACAATATCTCTTATTTAATTAATTAATGCATCTATATACTTGGTAAAGGGTGGAAGGCTTGGCCTTATGCCTGGTGTTTTGTTCCACTCTCGCCGCCCTAGTTTCCATCATATCGGTGTTATGTTCCCGGATTTTGCGTTCCTTACGCGGTTGGGTTATAATGGGAACCCCTTGACAGTTCGCCTTGAATAAAACTCCTCCAGCAAGGCCCAACATTGGTTTTACCATTTGCCACCTAGCCTTTTCTTTCCCTTGAGTCGGCCGGCTCAAGGGTCATCCTATTTTAACCCCCCGGGCCAGTGCTTCTCTAAGTGTTGGTCCAACTGAGCGATGTTCGAGGCTACCAGGGGCAACTCTGGGCTGGCTTACCCGACGTCTTGCTCATCCGGTGTGCCCTGAGAACGAGATATGTGCAGATCCTATCGGGATTTGTCGGCACATCTGGGTGGCTTTGCTGGTCTTGTTTTACCATTGTCGAAATGTCTTGTAACCTGGATGCCGAGCCTGATCGGATTGTCTTGGGAGAAGGTATATCCTTCGTTGACCGTGAGAGCTTGTGATGGGCTAAGTTGGGACACCCCTGCAGGGTTTTGAACTTTCGAAAGCCGTGCCCGCGGTTATGGGCAGATGGGAATTTGTTAATGTCCGGTTGTAGAAAACCTGAAGTTTATCTTAATTAAAATACATCAACCGCATGTGTAACCGTGATGGTCTCTTCTCGGCGGAGTCCGGGAAGTGAACATGGTGTTGGATTTATGCTTGACGTAGGTTGTTTAGGATCACTTCTTGATCATACTTTCTTGAACGTGCTTTGCCTTCTCTTCTCGCTCTCATTTGCGTATGTTTAGCCACCATATATGCTAGTCGCTTGCTGCAGCTCCACCTCATACCTTTACTTTACCCATAAGCTTAAATAGTCTTGATCGCGAGGGTGCGAGATTGCTGAGTCCCCGTGACTCACACATACTTCCAAAACCACTTTGCAGGTGCCGATGATACCGAGCAGGTGACGCAACCAAGCTCAGGGAGGAGCTCGATGAAGATCTTGTCCTTTGTGTTGTTTCGTTTCTAGTTGATCAGTAGTGGAGCCCAGATGGGGTCGATCGGGGATCTGTGTAGCATTTGGGGTAGTCTTCTTTTATTTTGGTTTCGTAGTCGGACCTTGAGTGTATTTGGACGATGTAATGCTTTATTCATGTAATTGTGTGAAGTGGCGAGTGTAAGCCAACTATGTATCTTTTCCCTTATTGTATTACATGGGTTGTTTGCAAAGATTACCTCACTTGCGACATTGCTTTCAATGCGGTTATGCCTCTAAGTCGTGCTTCGACACGTGGGAGATATAGCCTCATCGAGGGCGTTACAAGTTGGTAATCAGAGCTGACCCCGACCTTAGGAGCCCCCTGCTTGATCGAATCGCTGGTGTTATTGAGTCTAGAAATGTTTTGAGTCATTTAGGAATTATATATATCGGAGAGTTAGGACTTCTTTTTACTCCTCAGTCCCTTCGTCGCTCTGGTGAGGCATCCTGACGTAGAGTTTTGACTCTTCTCTTCTCAAATTTCACTAAATTTTTTTAGGATCACGCGGGTATCTTGGAATCGTTCCGATGTTTTTGTGACGAGAACATTATTCTTGGTGCCTCCTGGCATTTAGGGGTTGTGGCAGTGTCCCGGGGAGTTGAGCTCCGAGGTGTTGTCATCACAATTTTATCGTTGCAGTTCTGGAATACCTGAGTTTAGTTTCGCCGACATCGAAAATCTCTTTTATGCAGTTGTTGGTGAGATAACCTCGACGCCACCCAGTACTGGGGCGGGAGTTTGGGAGTATTGCCATAACTCGTATAACGGATGGTTTTCGAAGGTTGAGGTAAATGATTTCTGAAGGTTTCTTGGTTATGTGTTGAAGGATGGATACAGCTGGATGTAGGATTTGCTAGTTTTGGGTGAGATATTATGCTTCCCCTGTATCCCCAACACCTGATTGCATAACCGGAAAATTTTGGGAGTTTATAAGTGGGAATTCAAGTAGCTCTCAGAATATCTTTCCGACAGATGTATGATATGAAATTGGGGTTCGACGTCTAGTGGTCCGCCTATCCACGGTTGGTTTTACAGTGGTCTCGTTGTGTCTTAAAGAGTCCTTGGCTATACCGACTCGGGGACGCTTCGTATGTCATGTGCACTTCCTTGTACATGATGGTGTTGTACGATCGAGCCCGTGTAGGCCCCACCACGAAAACTTCGGACAAAATCTCTATCATATGCTTGTTCCGGCTTAATCTGCAAGCCAATCCGTTGTTTTGTTTTGAGTTGTGGTATGCGAGTTGCTTCAATGTCAAGTGTTGATTCCATACCTTTCCTAAACAGTGTTCTCATACTCCGATGTGAATACAAATCCTTCATGATAATCGAGATTGTCATGTCAATCCTTTTCAACCGGTGTGCTTCTCTTCAAGTGGATCCGATCACTTTAACATCGCAAGATCAACTCAGTTTTCGTCAACGGTGTTTGTTTCATCTGTCTCCAAGTTGCCTTTGTTTTCCCGCCCACCCACCCCTTTTTTGTTCAAGGACTCAGTTTTCTTACAAGTAACCTTTTATGGATGTAAAGTCTCTTCATTCTTTTCAATCAATATCCTTACCCGGTGTTTCTCATGAATACTCTAACAGAGCTTCTAGTTCATCATTATTCGTTCTTCTTCTTCTCCGATGGATCGAATTCAAGCTTTTGGTGTTGATCATATCCCTTTTCCTCATTTCAGAAGTTTTATCATACCGGTGCACCTCATAATCATCCACTCTTCGCTATTCATTTGTTCCGGAGTGCTCAAGAAATCTCAGAAGATTCGTGTTTCCACTCTGCTTTCGTAATCCTTTGAAGCTCTTTCGAGATTGTTATCTCATTCTAGCCATTTAACTCAACTGGTGCAATCTTCTTTTCAAGTAATCGTTCAACGGTGTTTCTTTTGAGTGGGCCCTAACCTACAGGTCTTTTTCCAGGATCTTACCTGACTCTTCTTATTTTTCCTGGAGGTATTCGCAAATTCTTTTCAAAGTTTGACGTAAGAATGATTTATCATCACTGAAATGTCTTCTCCAAGATCTGTCAAAATCTTTTCATCGTTGGCTCAACCTTCTATTTTTCATCCCGGAGTATCTCAACAATTTAGTGGTGTTTCTCATCATGTGAAGACCGAAGAAGATTTTTTCTCCCAATCTTGTTCTTGTCTCTTCAAGACTCGTCATTCTAGCTTGTTGCCATCCTCTCATAGTTGTTTTTGGATTGTGAGAATTTTTTCACCTATCCGGAGCAATTCAAGAGTCTTTTCAGTTTGATTCCCCGGAGCCCATCGTCTCAGAATTTATTCATTCTCAGCTTTCGGCTCTCTTTATCTAAATCTTACCGGTGCATCTTTCAAATATTCTCTAATCAATTCGTGATCCCTTCATTCTGATGTATCTAAACTCTCTCATATATCTTCGTTCATTTGCTAATTCTTACCGGTGATTCACCCCTACTTCATTCATTTTCAATTCTTACGGTGGTTCGTTCAAGATTCTTCTTCCTTCATTTATCATATCAATTTACTCGTTGTTTCAATTCTTATGGTGGTTCGTTGAAGATATTCCCAAGTTTGTGCTATATCTATCTTAATCCTTTCTACGAGAATAAGTAGTGTGCCAAATCCATTGTATATCATCAATTTAATTGGTGAAGGACAAGCATAACATAATTCTTATTCTTGTTCATCCAAGTGATTAATTCCCTATTCCGGAGGTTCTTCAAATTCTCGGTTTCACTTGGTTCATCTCTCTTTTCCCGGAGTTCCAAGTTCTCTCAATTATATCATCACGGAGATCCATCTAAATCATTACAAGGTTTCACCTTGTGTTTTCAACTTCCCTTTCTTTTCGTCATCCTTTTGTTTACCGGAGTACTTCATCAAGGTGCTACATGATGGTTCATCAAAGAAATAATTCCTTCTCCAAGTGTTCATTGAGATTCTTTTCAAAGGAGCTCAAGCTTTCTTCAACTTGCAATCCGGAGTGCAATTTCTTTCTACCGTATCGTTGGAGGTGGTTTTATGTCATTCTTGATAATTTGAGTTCATGTTTCATGATTCACATGTTGTTAAGAATGAGGTATTTTAAATCCATCAATCTCGTCATTGGAGTTATCTAGGGTAATTGTTCACCTAAAGCCTTCCCTAAGGATTGTTGCTATTTATGGTGCTCATAAATGACCCAAGTTCTTCATTTATCCTCCTAGTGATATAGTTTCTCGTCTCCTTGTAATATCAATCCAATTTTTTTCCCGTGGGTGGCAGAATCTCTCCTCATAGTTTTGAGTTGTTCTCCATAAGTTCACTACAAGATTACTCTTTTTGTTGTTGGTTTTTTTTTCCAACAACTATGTTCGAACCTTCTCCTAAAGATGCTTCAATCTCATTCGAGATAGAAGATATTGTTTTCCCCCTCCGTTCATTCCATTCCATTATCTCATTTCTTCCGGAGGCATTGTGATGCTGGTCTCTTCAAACCTTCTTCCGTTCTTGTCAGGTTCTTGTTCTTTTCATGCTTATCCATTTAACCGGAGTGTTGTACCCTTTTGCTCAAGTTCTTTTAATATTATCAAGTCTTGCTTAACTTCTTAACCGCAGTGGTTTCAATATATATCTTGCCCTTCAACCTCAAGGTTTTTCGCAATGTTCTTTGTTCCTCTTTTCTATCGGAGTGTTGTCGACTTTGTTCACCTTTGTTGTATTATTTTCACGAAATTGTTCAACCTCGCAAGGTTCTTTGGTTTCACCCATTGGTCAAAGAAGCAACTTTGTTTTACCTCTTCTCTTTCTCTTCTGTTTCCCTCCGGTGCCATTCTAGATCTCGGGACGAGATCCTCTCGTAGTGGTGGAGTGTTGTGACACCCCAAGACCGATGTGCCAGGTGTCTCCAAGTTATTCGCCGTCGTTGCCATGTCATTTTCTTGCGTGTTGCATCTTATCATGTCATCATGTGCATTACATCATCATGTTTTCAAAACTTGCATCTGTCCCGGTCTTCCAGTTCCTTCCGTTGTCCATTCTGAGCCCAGACACACTTGCACGCGCCCGCGGCATGTCCGAAATATTATTTTATAAGTGGCCGAAAAATGTTCTCGGAATGGGTTGAAAGTTGGTGTGCGGTGTTGTTATGTTGTAGGTAGGCCGCCTGCCAAGTTTCATTGCATTCGGAGTTCGTTTGACGCCCCGACGGATAACTATAGCAGCAATATAGCCGGTCAAACGTCGGACGTTTTCGGTCTCCGAAAACCATTGTCAGGTTGCTTTTCTCTTCTCTCCTCTCAGCCCAACTCTTTTACACAGCCCAATAGGTCCAACCTAACCCTCCTCACATCCGAAGCCGTCCGGTTGTTATCGGAGGACCCTGAAACCCCTCCTGACCACCTGACCCCCCTCTTTGTATCAGTGCATCGAACCTCGAGTGCGCGTCCGAAAGCTGTCCCGGATCCGACCCGGATAGTCATCACCGTTGGGTCCGGAACATCGCCAAACATCTGCAAAAATATCATTGTTTTATTTATTGGATTCCTTAGCATATTTATTCTCGTCCGTCGGATTTCGATCCGATGATCCAAATCCCTCTCCTTTCACCTACATGCTATATATAGCCCCTCTAGAACATGCATTTAATAACCCACAAACTATTCATCACATGTAAAAACTTCATTTATGTAAAATGCTTAGAATTTTGTGTAGTTTCATAATATGCCACTTTCTTGCCATGTTAAAATGTTTAAAATGATGTTTTCATTATTCGCTCCTATGCCACGCTAAAATGCTTTAATTCATAACTTAATAACCGTTGCTCGGTTTTAAATAATCTTTATATGTAAATGGGGTAGAAAAATGCCTAGTTTAACATGGTGGCATCACTTTGCATGTTTAACAACTATAAAATATGGTTTAGGGCAGAACAGTACCAAACCTAATATGAGGTTTTTCCGGAATTGTTGTTCGTTGTTTCCGGCCTCATTTAAACTTGACTAGATAGGTAGTTTTACTTTGCTTCACCCTCTTGCCATGTTTAACAACATTGAATATTGTTGGGGTACATAAACGAGATCGAACTAAATAACTTGAATGTGGTGTTTCGTCAATATGCAACGGAGTTGCATGTTGAGCTCCACTTAATTTGTAGGATTGCTTGTGCATTTTGCCATGCCATGCTTCATTAAACCGGACATGCATCATACTTGGTTGTGCATCATGCCATGCTTATGTCGTGGTTGTTTACTATGTTGTTTGCTTCTTTCTGGTGTTGCTTCTTCGGGTTGGTTCCAATAATGTTGTGTTGTGAGGATTCGTTCGACTTCGACCGTTTATCTTCTTCATGGACTCATTCTTCTTCCTTGCGGGATCTCAGGCAAGATGACCATACCCTCGAAATCACTTCTATCTTTGCTTGCTAGTTGCTCGCTATTTTGCTATGCCTATGCTGTGATACCTACCACTTGCTTATCATGCCTCCCATATTGTTGAACCAAGCCTCTAACCCACCTTGTCCTAGCAAACCGTTGTTTGGCTATGTTACCGCTTTGCTCAGCCCCTCTTATAGCATTGTTAGTTGCAGGTGAAGATTGAAGCTTGTTCCATGTTGGAACATGGATATTTTTGTTGGGATATCACAATATCTCTTATTTAATTAATTAATGCATCTATATACTTGGTAAAGGGTGGAAGGCTCGGCCTTATGCCTGGTGTTTTGTTCCACTCTCGCCGCCCTAGTTTCCGTCATATCGGTGTTATGTTCCCGGATTTTGCGTTCCTTACGCGGTTGGGTTATAATGGGAACCCCTTGACAGTTCGCCTTGAGTAAAACTCCTCTAGCAAGGCCCAACATTGGTTTTACTATTTGCCACCTAGCCTTTTCTTTCCCTTGAGTCGGCCGGCTCAAGGGTCATCTTATTTTAACCCCCGGGCCAGTGCTTCTCTAAGTGTTGGTCCAACTGAGCGATGTCCGAGGCTACCAGGGGCAACTCTGGGCTGGCTTACCCGACGTCTTGCTCATCCGGTGTGCCCTGAGAACGAGATATGTGCAGCTCCTATCGGGATTTGTCGGCACATCTGGGTGGCTTTGCTGGTCTTGTTTTACCATTGTCAAAATGTCTTGTAACCTGGATGCCGAGCCTGATCGGATTTTCTTGGGAGAAGGTATATCCTTCGTTGACCGTGAGAGCTTGTGATGGGCTCAGTTGGGACACCCCTGCAGGGTTTTGAACTTTCAAAAGCCGTGCCCACGGTTATGGGCAGATGGGAATTTGTTAATGTCCGGTTGTAGAAAACCTGAAGTTTATCTTAATTAAAATACATCAACCGCGTGTGTAACCGTGATGGTCTCTTCTCGGTGGAGTCCGGGAAGTGAACACGGTGTTGGAGTTATGCTTGACGTAGGTTGTTTAGGATCACTTCTTGATCATACTTTCTCGAACGTGCTTTGCCTTCTCTTCTCGCTCTCATTTGCCTATGTTTAGCCACCATATATGCTAGTCGCTTGCTACAGCTCCACCTCATACCTTTACCTTACCCATAAGCTTAAATAGTCTTGATCGCGAGGGTGCGAGATTGCTGAGTCCCCATGACTCACACATACTTCCAAAACCAGTTTGCAGGTGCCGATGTTACCGAGCAGGTGACGCAACCAAGCTCAGGGAGGAGCTCGATGAAGATCTTGTCCTTTGTGTTGTTTCGTTTCCAGTTGATCAGTAGTGGAGCCCAGTTGGGGTCGATCAAGGATCTGTGTAGCATTTGGGGTAGTCTTCTTTTATTTTGGTTCCGTAGTCGGACCTTGAGTGTATTTGGACGATGTAATGCTTTATTCATGTAATTATGTGAAGTGGCGAGTGTAAGCCAACTATGTATCTTTTCCCTTACTGTATTACATGGGTTGTTTGCAAAGATTACCTCACTTGCGACATTGCTTTCAATGCGGTTATGCCTCTAAGTCGTGCTTCGACACGTGGGAGATATAGCCGCATCTATGGCGTTACAATGCTATTTTATATGCTTTTTGGGACTAACCTATTAACCTAGAGCCCAGTGCCAGTGCTAGTTTCTGTTTTTTTCCTTGTTTTTGAGTTTTACAGAAAAGGAATATCAAACGGAGTCCAATTGACGTGCCAATTTTTGACGATTTTTTATGGACCAAAAGAAGACCCCGGAGTAAAAGCGTTGGTCCAGAAGAGTCCCGGGCTGTCCATAAGCGTGGGGGCGCGCCCACCCCCTGGGCGTGGCCCCCTGCCTCGTGGACGCCTCGGGCTCCTCCTTGACGCGAGACCGACGCCAAAAATTCCTATAAATACAGAAACCTCGAAAAATTAACCTAGATTGCGAGTTCCGCCACCAGAAACCTCCGTAGCCACCGAAAATCAATCTAGGCCCTCTCTGGCACCCTGCCGGAGGGGGCCGTCATCACCGGAGGGCATGGAGGAGGATCCCGGAGGGGCCATCATCACCATGAAGGCCAAGGACCAGAGGGGGGAAGCCATGGAGGAGGAAGCACAAGGGGGAGAACCTCTCCTCCTCTCTCTTGGTGGCACTGGAGTGCCATCGGGAGGGGAATCATCGCCAGGGTGATCGTCTTCATCAACATCACCATCATCATCACCATCCTCATCTATTTTACACGGTCCACTCTCCCACACCCCGCTGTAATCCCTACTTGAACATGGTGCTTTATGCCACATATTATGATCCAATGATGTGTTGCCATCCTATGATGTCTTGAGTAGATATCCTTTGTCTTTGGGTTGATTGATGATCTAGATTGGTATGAGTTGTATGTTTTACTTTGGTGCTGTCTTATGGTGCCCTCCGTGTCGCGCAAGCGTGAGGGATTCCCGCTGTAGGGTGTTGCAATACGTTTATGATTCGCTTATAGTGGGTTGCGTGAGTGACTGAAACACAAACCCGAGTAAGGGCGTTGTTGCGTATGGGATAAAGAGGACTTGATGCCTTAATGCTATGGTTGGGTTTTACCTTAATTATCTTTAGTAGTTGCGGATGCTTGCTAGAGTTCCAATCATAAGTGCATATGATCCAAGTAGATAAAGTATGTTAGCTTATGCCTCTCCCTCATATGAAACTGCAATAGTGATTCCCGGTCTTGTTAACAATTGCCTAGGACAATTCCGCACACCGATCCACCATTATTCCACACTCGCTATTTATAATATTTAGTAATATATCTAACTTCATGATAACAACACCTACTTTTATATTTTAGCTCTCCGATATCATACAAAGTTATCCTCTTCATACCCACAACATAGTTTTATTTCTCGTTGCTAGTTGGAAGCAAACGTTCGGTGTACGTAGAGTCGTATCAGTGGCAGATAGGGCTTGAGAGAATATTGATCTTACCTTTAGCTCCTTGTGGGTTCGACACTCCATACTTATCACTTCCACCTTTGGAAATTGCAAGATCCTTCCGTAATGTAATTTGACAAAGTTAGTTTAGGGAGACTAACCTTAGGTAGAGGTTCCCGCCAAGGACGGACCTATAGGATCGAAAGTATGTCTAGAGGGGGGGTGATTAGACTACTTGACCTAATAAAAACTTAACCTTTTCCCAATTTTAGTTCTTGGAAGATTTTAGCTATTGTAGGACAAGTCAAGCAATCATCACACAATTCAAGCAAGCATGCAAAGAGTATATTGGCAGCGGAAAGTAAAGCATGCAACCTGCAAGAATGTAAAAAAAGGAAGGGTTTGGAGAATTCAAACGCAATTGGAGACATGGATGTTTTTCCCGTGGTTCGGATAGGTGGTGCTATCCTACATCCACGTTGATGGAGACTTCAACCCACGAAGGGTAACGGTTGCGCGAGTCCACGGAGGGCTCCACCCACGAAGGGTAACGGTTGCGCGAGTCCACGGAGGGCTCCACCCACGAAGGGTCCACGAAGAAGCAACCACCCACAAAGGGTCCACGAAGTAGCAACCTTGTCTATCCCACCATGGCCATCGCCCACGAAAGACTTGCCCCACTAGCGGTAGATCTTCACGAAGTAGGCGATCTCCTTGCCCTCACAAACTCCTTGGTTCAACTCCACAATCTTGTCGGAGGCTCCCAAGTAACACCTAGCCAATCTAGGAGACACCACTCTCCAAGAAGTAACAAATGGTGTGTAGGTAATGAACTCCTTGCTCTTGTGCTTCAAATGATAGTCTCTCCAACACTCAACTCTCTCTCATAGGATTTGGATTTTGTGGAAAGAAGATTTGAGTGGAAAGCAACTTGGGGAAGGCTAGAGATCAAGATTCATATGGTAGGAATGGAATATCTTGGTCTCAACACATGAGTAGGTGGTTCTTTCTCAGAACATATGAGTTGGAATTGTGTATGTGTTCTGATGGCTCTCCCCATGAATGAAGAGGAGGTGGACCTGGGGTCAGCAACTGGCACTGCAGACGACCTCGGACCTCGTGGCACTCTGGCAAAGGCATCAGTTGTAGTCTTGCCTCTCCTCTCCTGCATGTCATCTTGGAGCTGCTCCACTGCAGTCTGAATCTCTGTCACCTTGACATCCAAGTCATAGAACTTTTGTTCCATGATTCTCTCTAGGCTTGCCTGGTTCTGAGTTAGGGTGGCTAGTCCTTTCTCAATCCGCAGGGTGGATGCAATCAAGTAACCAAGCTGCTCTTGTTTGGTTTTCAAGAAATACTCAGATGCCTCCTCTTGAGTTGGCATCTTGGCAGCTTTCTCCTTCCTTGCCTTCTCCTTCTTTGCTTGTGCTTGTGCAGACAATGGTTCATTCTCAGTCATAACAACTTGATTATCTTCAAAATCTGGACGGATGGGCAGGTGTTCCTTGTCCAACAAGTATATGCCTGTGCCCATCTTTGAGTTAATGAGCTCCTGAATCTGTGGGGCATATCCACAACTCCTCTTCTGATCTGCTGCAGTCCTCTTGATAGTTTCTACTATGAGGCTCATGACCTTGAATTTCTGAGGCACATCAAATACATGAAGCAAATTGATTGCATGGCCTCTGATCATCTTGTGATCACCTGACTTGGGCAACAGAGTGTGCCTAAGGATCCAATTTATGGTTGGCAGCCCTGACAGAAGATAATGCACAGACCCAAACTTGAAAGTATCAAGTGCCTCATTTGGAATTTCCTTGTACATATTGGACATAGAGTTGTGGTCCATCTTCTTCTTGGCATAGATATCCAAGTCATCCACTTGCTCCTCTGGGGCATTAATCAGCTGAGCCCATTCAGTAACTGTAGATTGGTACCTTGTACCCTCTGACATCCAAATTATCCTACCATCTGGATAAAAATGTGCTGTGGAGTAGAACTGCATGATAAGCTCCTCGTTCCATTTTGTGAGCTTCTGCCCAACAAAGTCCTCTACTCCACATGCCTTGAAGCTGTCCTGCACTCCAGGGTAGTACTCTTCGTTGTCCTTGATGTATTGCCAGTCAACCCATCTCATATCACAGACTATTGGCTTCTTATCAAGCAGCACTGTCTCATAGAAGTCTTGCTGTTCCTTGGTGTGAAATCTGTAGTCAACAGCAGTCCTCCTAGCAGTCCTCCTCCTTGAAGCATACGGATCTGCTTCTCTCCACTTCCTCAACCCTGAGTCTCTCCTGAGTTTCATGTCCTCAGCCACAGGATGAGCATCATTGTGGTCTGGGATCTTGGGCTTGAGTTTTCTGAGAACTTGCTCTTCATCATCTTCTTCAACAACAGTCTCAGGCACTGGGGCCTTGTTCTTCTTAGTTGCAGGTATGCTCCTCGTATTTCTCTTTGGTGAGACTTGGGCTTGGAGGCAGCTTTGGGTGCTTCTTTAGGCTTAGATGTGGCAGCCCCTGATCTTATAGCATCACCCATAAGCTTAGGTGCCTTAGGTGCTGGTGCAGCACCCTCTTCTTCTTCCTCTTCTTCCATGATGGAAGCCTTTCCAAGCACTCTGCCTACGGTCTTCTTGACCCTTTCCTTCCTTTTTTTCCTTCAGCAGCAACTGGCTCTATGGGTGCAGGCTTCTCAGGAATCTGAGTTGAAGCTCTGGCCTTTGGCATAGGCTGCCTACCTGCTGGCCTTTTGATCTTTAACCCTGGCTTTGTGCCCTGTGCTGGCTCAACTCTCTTTGATGTGGCTTCCTCTTCTTCTGCCACATAATCTTCATCCTCAGAATCTGAAGTTCTCTTCTTCCTCTGTCTGGTGGCAGCTTTTGGCAAATTGCTTGGGGTACTTCTGCTGCCATCATCTGAAGAGCTGGAGGGACTAGTGCCCTCACTCATCTGCACTTGCTGCTCCGACAAGTTCTGGCTGTCACGCTGATCAGACATGTTGCAAACTCTGACTACTGACCCTGTGAATAGGTTATAGATGAGATAGAGTGGATGAGCATCACAAAATGCAGAGATTTTTGCAAAAGAATGATCCAAAAACTTAGTTTTAGTTTCCCACTGAAATCATCTCGGATCTACCGATTTTTAAACTCGGTGATACCGAAGCAGTTTTGGCACCTAAACTAGTGAACTCGGTCAGACCGAGTCACAGTTCGGTGGCACCGAGACTGCTAGGGTTTCACAAAGTTCCAAAATCGGTCACACCGATAAGTAATTCTCGGTCAGACCGAGTCTCACTTGTGCAATGGCATGAGCCAAATCAGTGGGACCGAGTTTTTCAACTCGGTGGGTCCGAGATGGTTTCGGCGGAAACCTAACCCTAAAATTTTCGAATCAAACCTAATCTACGAGCGCATTGACTGGATAGGAGTGTTTCAATTGTGGCAAGAATCATGATGATCACAATGTGCTAAGAATCGGATTGGAGAATAGCACAAAGATCGAGTCCATACCCTAGTTCGGCGGAGACTCGCTACGGCGGCAACGGCGGGGTAGAATTCCGTTGACGGCGATGGAGACCAGCGACTAGAGGCGGCTGGCGGCAAGGAGACGATCCGGAGACCAAGTTGGCAGAGCAGTCTATCGCGCGGGCGAAGGGGTTCGGAGAAATTTCCAAATTTTTGCCCGTGACTATATATAGCCCGACCCTGTCGGTGTGACCGAGTGGAACAACTCGGTGGCACCGAGATTCATAACTGCAAGCAGTTACTGAAACTCTGTGTGACCGAAATGTTCAAATCGGTTGCACCGAGATCGAAAACCTAGATCAACATAATGATCTCGGTAGGACCGAAAGTAGGGCATCGGTCAGACCGAGAATCATAAAGAGGTTTTGGAAGTTTAAGTCTATGACGAATCAGGGACTCCGAGCGCTCCTCACACAGAGTGGTTCGAATCTGACTTGATCAAATTTTGTGATGTAGCATGAATAGAGTTTGAGACGAGAAAAGCATAGATAGCTAGAGGAGGTTCTTAGGCATTCTTGTCCATCCACTTGGCAAAAGGAAATAAAACCAAACAATCAAAACAACAAGTGGATGTCCTCGAATGAGTAAAATATGCAACCAGCATGCTCACACAATAAGATGGCAAATGAAATATGTGACAAGGCATGCACAACCAATTCTAGCATCTATCAAGCAATTTGCGATGACAAGGTCATCTGTATATGAGTATATTGACTTAGGAGTCAAGTGAGAACACTTGATCATAGGTCATACTCATCGTTTCAGCTCAAGTGGGGTTACCACTTTTACATAAAGCATTGTTGTGTTCACATCTTTAGAGTTGCTTTAGCTCAAGTCTTAGAGTAAAGCTCCCCCTAGGTGTGATATCCCCCCTTAGAGGGATGAACTAACCTCGGGTTTTGTCGATGATGACTTCATGTAGATGTTGAAGATGTGGATGCTCAATGTTGATGTGGATCACTTGGAGCTATCCATTTGAGTGAATTGCACTTTCAATACCTACATGGGTTAGTCCCACAAGGAACAAACAAGGATATCCATAGACATAGAGTGATGCACACACAAGATGATGTCCATGAAAACTTTTAGGTTACCTTGTCCCTTGTCTAACCAACAAGAGGGTTTGTGACTCCTTGAACTAGTGCAAGATGTGGAAGTTGATTGCACTTGTTCTTGCCAAAATGATAAGAGTGAAGTATGTTGGCGGAGTCACCCTCAAGAACTCTCTAGTTCTTCTTCTTTTGGATCCACACCATCTTGATGGGAATCCTTGGAGTTGTAGTCGTACTTGATGAAGTGGAACTTGAAGTAGTCTTGGGAATCCACTTGACTAAGGTCTTAGGAGCTTCTTCAAATGCATCAATTTCCTCTTGAAGCTTGTCCTTGCCTTTTTGCTTGTAGTCTTGTGGTGGAAGATCATCTTGAGCTTGTGTCCCCTTGAAAGAAGTATCATACTTCTCTTGTTGAGGAACAAACTTTGTCTTGGGGTATTGATCTTCTTCCCACTCAACTCCATTGGCATTGAACTTTCGTTCAAAACCAACAC
>NC_041386.1:38524686-38526281 GCF_002162155.2 Triticum dicoccoides | reverse complement strand
TTCTCTCGGAGTGGCTGTCGGAGTCGGAGCCGGATACCCATTCACCAACATGAGCTTGATGTCTTCTTTTGTGTATCTCCTTGATGATTTTTCCCTCCTTTCCGAATCCTTGCTTCTCCGTGAGTATCTTCGTTCATAACGATCATCTCTACTCCTTCTCTCTCCTGGTGGTGATTCTTTGCTTCTTCTTTTTGGAGAATCTTCTCTTCTCTTGTAGGGAGCCGTACACTCATTGGAGTAGTGTCCGGGTCTTCCACAACTGTAGCAGTTTCGCTCTCGACTAGAAGATCTTTTGTCATTGTAGGACCTTGACTTGAAGCTTCTATCTTTGCTTCTACTCTTGTAGAACTTGTTGAAGTTCTTCACCATTAAGCTCAATTCTTCATTGAAGTTTTGTTTCTCACTTGATGATGTAGGGGCTTCACATGAGGCTTTGTAGGCACCACTTGATTTGTTGTGAAGTTCCTCTTTATCCTTAAGTGACATCTCATGAGCAACAATTCTTCCAATCACCTCCGTTGGCTTGAGATCTTTGTAATTGGGCATCATTTGGATCAATGTGCACACGATATCATATTTTCCATCCAAGGCTCTTAGAATCTTCTTGATGATGAATCTATCGGTCATCTCTTCACTTCCTAAGCCAGCAATCTCATTTGTGATGAGAGCAAGCCTAGAGTACATTTCAGCGACACCTTCACCATCCTTCATTTTGAACTTGTCAAGTTGACTTTGAAGCACATCCAACTGGGATTCCTTGACGGAGTCGGTACCTTCGTGCATATCAATCAAAGTGTCCCAAATTTCCTTTGCATTCTCAATACGGCTGATTTTGTTGAATTCTTCGGGGCACAATCCGTTGAAGAGAATATCACAAGCTTGAGCATTGTATTGCAACGTCTTCAACTCATCCGCGGTAGCTTCACGGTTTGGTTCTTTCCCATCAAAGAAGTCACCTTGCAAACCAACACACACAATAGCCCAAACGGCGGGGTTATGTCCAAGAATATGCATTTTCATTTTATGCTTCCAACTAGCAAAATTAGTACCATCAAAGTAAGGACCTCTACGGTGATAATTTCCCTTGCTAGACCCCATACTCTCCTAGGTTGTGAAACCAAGGCTATGACCACCAAAAGCTATGGAGATCAAAGCAAATGGAGACCAAAGCTCTGATACCACTTGTAGGATCAAAAGTATGTCTAGAGGGGGGGGGGTGATTAGACTACTTGACCTAATAAATACTTAACCTTTTCCCAATTTTAGTTCTTGGAAGATTTTAGCTATTGTAGGACAAGTCAAGCAATCATCACACAATTCAAGCAAGCATGCAAAGAGTATATTGGCAGCAGAAAGTAAAGCATGCAACTTGCAAGAATGTAAAGGGAAGGGTTTGGAGAATTCAAACGCAATTGGAGACACGGATGTTTTTCCCGTGGTTCGGATAGGTGGTGCTATCCTACATCCACGTTGATGGAGACTTCAACCCACGAAGGGTAACGGTTGCGCGAGTCCACGGAGGGCTCCACCCACGAAGGGTAACGGTTGCGCGAGTCCACGGAGGGCTCCACCCACGAAGGGTCCACGAAGAAGCA